>NC_058130.1:431815262-431899753 GCF_016433145.1 Gracilinanus agilis
TCCTCATTTCTTATAACTTAATAGCCCTTAATCATAATCATAAATGATAACTTGTTTAATCATTTCCCCATTGAGTGAGCATCCTCTTTATTTCAACTCTTTGAGAGCTACTATAAATATTTTTGTACATATGTCCTTTCCATTTTTCTTTGATCTCTGAAGTACACAGCTACATATGGTATTGCTGGGTCAAAGGGTATGCACAGTTTTATATTTCTTTGGCCATAGTTCCAAATTGTTTTCCAGAATAACTGGACTAATTCTCAACTCTATCAACAATTTTTAGTATGCTATTTTCCCTTATTCCCTCCAGTATTTGCCATTCTCATTATTACTTTTCAAAACTTTTATGTTCCAAGGAATACAGATATCATCAAGAGTAAGCAGCAGCAACTTCAGGATTCTATGAGGGTCCTGAACATCAAGAAACCCTAGAGATAAAAATCAAAGGAAAACTTCACAAGGATTCAACAAAAGAAGGATAACACTTCTAATAACCAGGATCCTTGAATTACTTTTTGGTCATATGTATTCTTTAGGAAGGTAATAATTGTCTATAAGGGTAAAAACTTAGAGAACTGAGAGGAGAAATATTCAGCCACACTACTGTGTAACAGCTGGCTATTGTTTGTTTGAGTTGGGATAGTGAACCCAAGAGTGTGTCTATGTACACAAACGTGCCAATACATACAAACATAAATCACTTTACGTTAATAAAACTAAAATGTAATTTAAGTATATAAAAAATGGAGAAATGTAATTGGAAAGAGACGACTGTAGTTCTGTTTGACAAATGTCTCCAACAATAAAATCTTAAAGAGAGACATACGCTTAATATATTGAAAGTAGAACTAAATCTACAACCAAAGAAGGCAAACACTGCATAATGTATATCTTTAAAAACATCATTAGAAAAGTTTGGAAGAACTAAATATTTTAAATTCATTCTCTGTTATTTCCATTTCTTGCCCCCGGCTGATGCATGTATGACTATGTGTGGCTAGTGAAATAAAACTCAGAAATTTGTGTCAGATTATAGAACATGCATAGTAGTAACTGAGGCTGATTTCTTTTTCACACACACTGTAAGGAGCAGAAAATATTTATTCTACCCAATTGTACCAAGTAAAGAGGGTGCAAATGGGCGATAGTGAATAACATAAGCATTGCCACAGGGAGGCTCCAAGTGGCCACTGTATTGTGACCTATTCTCTACTATATTCTCACACATCTGGATAGCATAATTCTTGCTGGAACTGACTTTCTTCTACTCTTAGCTCATCCCTGTGCTTTGGTCCTACAGGGATTAATGGAAGAATCCTGCTGAGCAATATTAGGAAATTTCTGCATGTGGATCTCTTCATCTTTCTCTTGCTTCCTTTACTGGATACCTGTTTAATCCTGTGCTATATTAAGGGTGACCCCAGGCAAGCCTGAAAAAAGAGTGAGGAATCAGAAGTGAGAGAAAAGTGCTTTCAGATCCACAGGGGCTCCACATAACTTAGGAGCCAGGAACTCCTAATAGAATCTGGGCTAAATTCTAAACTAGGACCTACAATTGTCATAGTGAGGGGTATTTTCGAAGCTAAACCAAGAGAGCACTCTTAATAATAATAGTAAATAATTGTGTAGCACTTGCTATGTGCCAGGCATTGCGCTAAGTTCTTAATTTTTATTATTGTTAATATTCTCTGATTCTGAACTGGGGAGCTCTTTACTTATATTATTTAATGTAGATCTGTGCCTAAGATATCAAGTGAAAATTGGTCATCTTTACTGCATTTCTATTTTCCCCATTTGCAGTTCTGCATCTTTACTTGTCTTGTTCTTCTATGATATCTAATTTCATTTACAATATTCTGTTAGAATAATTATAGCATGTTTTGTGAAATAAAATGTTTAAAATGAAATTTATTAAGTAGAAATCAATTAATTATCTGAGTTTTGCTTCTATTTATGAGATTGTGTATGGATAATTTTATGTTTAAATGATTGAGAATTGAATAGGAAAATCATTTTGAAAGCTAGAAGACCATAAGTAACTTTAGAGTAGTTTCATTTCATTTTTTCCCTCTCTTTGTAGTCAATATTTACACAGTCCCTAGAACAGAGGAGGGGATTAGTTTGAGTCAGCTAAGAGTGCAAGACATGATAACAGGAGAACTGAATATCTGGCCTCTGACCCTCTCTGACCATTAATGCAAGCTTAACATTTCTCTGCATTTTACATTAATATTATTGATATTCTTAAAAGGAGCAAATAACATCAAAAGGAGTAAATAATATATTGAAATCTACTATGTTTATGAGTATGTTAGACATTATTTTTAAGATTTCTAATGTGTCTTTCTAATGTGTCTACAAATAACCCTTGCTGGATGTTTCAACCTGTGTGAACCTCAATTTATTCATCTGCAAAATGAGTATTATAAGTAAAGCACCTCTATCAGAGAGTTATGAATATTAAAGGACATAATTTATGAAAATCACCATGTAAACTTAGTATACTGTAAGTTACTGTGAATTATTATCATTATCATTATTTATTTTTAATTTATAATTATCATTAAAATTACTACTAATAAAAGCTTATTGGTTGAATACATCAATACAATATGGACTGCTTTTTGTCTTTTGATATTATTGCTAAACCTTAAATTTAATATGATGAATCAGCTGATAATAGATTGTTTCAAAATGAATCTATTCGAGACTTTTCTGTAATCAGCACAAATGGTGCAAAGTAGTACCCTAGTTATAAAACAATTTATTATTTTTCATTAAGATAAATTTATATATCCAAACCAGCAACTACAGAGAGGTTAATTTGCTTGTCCAAGGTAATTCAGATAATAAAGTAAAATGAAAATCTTTAAAGATAATTTATTAGTACTTATCTGATCAAATAGCATAATAGATTCCAATGTATTTATTGAGGTCATATTCTATACATGAATAGTAGTAGGATGAATTTAAGGCAGGAAAAATCAAAGCTGTGTCCATGAGGGTCTAACCTTTTTAATAATAAATCTAATTCTAATCTCTTCTGTAATGTCCATTCCTATGTCTGCATCTCTTTGTTGGGCATCTCCATTTCAATATCTTCCTGATACTTCAAACTCATTATATCTAAACATAAATGCTAAATGATTTTCCCTAAATTCTCTTCCTCTCTTAAATTATTTATTTATGTTGATGGCATCATTCTTTTCCTAGTCAATAAGGTTCAAAATCTTTGAGTCATCTCTGATGTTTCTCTCCCAAACCTTTTCCTCCTCTCCAAAACTGCCATTTCTTACCTAATTATCTATGTCCTTTATTTGTTTACTTTTGCATTCATCACCTCTTCATTATTTCCACTTCTACCACCCTACTTCAAGTCTTCCTTTCCTCTCTGGACTATTATAATAATAATACTCTCCCTAATTCCATTCTTTCCCCATTGCCACCTATCATTGGAAAAGTTGCCAATATCATTCTTCCAAAACTTAAGGGTGAGCACATCTTCATGTCCTCTAAGATATGCTATGACCTGCTATTGCCACAAAGAGAAAAATATAATTCTTTTCTAAAATTTAAAACCTCTACTTCTTGCTCTGACCTACTTTTTTTTTCAGGATTATGTCTATTTAATTTGATTGACCCTCTGAACTATTAATTGTTTATGAAACTTAACCTGGTTTCTCCAACTCCTATACATTTATGCAAGGTAATACCAAAATCCTTAAAAGCAATTTTCCTCTCATTTTCTATCCATTGATATAGTTCTTTTCTTTTGAGGCTTACCTATAGACTACTTCTTTTATAGAGTCTTCCTTTAACATACACAAAACATGACTACTATCTGTTTCCTTCTTAAACTCCTTTAGTTTCTCCTATAAAAATCTAGAAGCATTTGGTGCATATATGTTAAATATTATTTTATTGTCTATACTAAATTTAATCAAGATATAATCACCTTCCTTATCTCTTTTAATCAGATCTATGTTTCCTTTAGTTTTGTATGAGATCATGATTGCTACTCTTGCTTTTCATTTTTGTCTCAGTGAAGCCCAATAGATTGTACTCCAGCCTCTTACCTTTACTTGGTGTGTGTCTATTTACCTCAAATGTGTCTCTTGTAAACAACATAGGATTTTATTTTTTAATCCACTCAGTATTCTGCCTCCTTTTTTTGGGTGAGTTCATTTCATTTACATTTACACTTATGATCACCATCTATGAATTGCCCTTCATCTTGATTTCCTCTTTTAATTCTCTCCGTTATCCTTTTATTCTTTCCCTCCATGTTTGTGTTTTGCTTTTAGTTAGTCTTCCACTTCCCCCTCCCATATATTACTCCCGTCCCCACAACCCCTTTTCTTATTCCCCTTCTACCTCTATAGGGTAAGAGAGGATTCTATATCCCAATGAATCTGGCTGTCTTCCCTCTCTGAGCCAATTCTATTGACAGTAAAGTTTAAATACTACCTGTCACCACCCTCATACCCTCTTCAGTATAATAGTTTTTCCCCCTAAATCTTGTTTTGTGATATAATTTAACCTATTTTATTTCTCTCTTCCCATTTCTCTTAGTACAATCCCCTATTTCAGATCTAGGTTTTTTTAACATATCCTAAATGGCTTACTACCACACCCTCTGTCTATGTGTAGAGAGTCGTAAACAATTTCATCTATAATTCCTATCAACTATAACTGATGATTATAACCAATTTATAAATTCTTTCATTATTTGAAGTTTTCCTGTGTAATAAATCATGTTATTTTGAAGAGAAGGGGAATATGTCGGGAGCTATTAAGAGAAATTAGAATCTCAAGTAGATATTTTTATCTGGACCCCATCAAAAGATCAATATAGACAGGCAGAGCCATGTATTGATCCTTTCTCCCTATCAGGTTCAAGAACTAGAATGGGCTATTTAAGATAAAAATATGAGATTCCTCTTGATTCCTTTCATAAATTCTCACCTTCCTTTAAAATGCACTATATTCTTATTGAAAAAGCTTTGGGCTCTCAGCAAGCCAGCAGGAAGGGGGCTAACACTGTTCCCCTTTGATTGAGAATGTAGCTGCCTGGTACGGCCAAGGTCAAACCCTTGGCAGGACATTTTTCCCAGAATTAAAGTAAAATAATGAGGCTCAAAAAAGTGTTTAATACCAACAAGGCTGAGAACTTCAGGGGCTTTCTGGCCTAACGAGATGTCCCAGGCTCCACTTAAAAATAACACATATAGTTGATAGTTTAGCATAGGTTTTTTATCTACACCTGGAGACTTCTAAGGCTTTTGTTTTGACTATAGTAAAAATATTGCTCTCTATAACTGTAGGAAATTTTCTTGGGCTTTTGGGGGAAGGGGATCTTTAATTTCCTTTATAATAAATTGGTGACTCCATTATACCTCAGAACATTATGAGCTAACAAGCCGTGCTTCCAATCTATTTCGTTCTTTACATCCAAAGACCACCCTAGGCCCCTCAGATAAGTCTCTGATTATAGAGCAGGATCTCTATATCTATGTATACTTTTCCTAAATACTATGATAATGATATTTTTTAAGAGTTACAGATGTCTTTCTATATAAGAATATAAACACTCAGACACTTCCTAGCTGTGTAACCCTGGGCAAGTCACTTAACTTCAATTGCCTAGCCCTTACCATTCTTCTGCCTTAGAATCAATAAACAATATTGATTCTAAAAAAGAAGGTAAAAGTTTTTAAAAAAGAATATAAACAATCTGATCTTATTGAGATCTTTACATTTTTTCTCTTTTTTATTTACATTTTTATGTTTCTCTTGAATTTTTTATCTGGACATGTAATTTTCTGTTTTGTCTGGCCTTTTCTTCAGGAATATATAAAAATCTTCTATTTTCTTAAATGACCAACTTTACTCTGAAAGAATATACCCAATTTTTATGGGTAGGACTTTTATGAATGTAAATCCAGTTCCCTTGCCTGCCAGAATATCATATTCCATGCCTTCCAGTCCTTATTATGGTAGATACCATATTCTGACTAGGGCTACATGGTAATTGAATTGTTTTGTTTTGCTTTTTTGTTTCTTTTTGTTTTTTTGGCAAGCTTTTTTTTTTCTTTTGGTCATGACTTTCAGATTGTCCAGTAATTCTTAAATTGTCACTCCTGGATCTATTTTACCAGTTAGTTATATTCTCAAGAAGATATTTTATATTTGTTTCTATTTTCTCCTTCTTTTGATTTTGTTTTATTGCTTCTTGATGTCTTGTGAAGTCATTAGCTTCTACTTATCCAATTCCATTTTTTTAACCTTTACCAATCCTGGATATTGGTCCTAAGGCAGCAGAGTAGTATTTTTTTAAACCCTTAAACCAATACAGGGTATTGGTTCTAAGGCAGAAGAGTGGTAAGGCTAGGCAATGGGGGTTAAATGACTTGCCAAGGGTCACATAGCTAGGATGTATCTGAGATCAGATTTCAATCCAGGACCTTCCATCTCTGGGCCTGACTCTCAATCCGATGAGCTACTCAGCTTCTCTTCAATTCTAATTTTAAAGACTAAGTTCCTTTCATGACATTTTGATTCTCCTTTTCCTTTGGTCCATTTTACTTTTCATGGAACTCTTTATTCATTGAAATTTTTTGCCTCTTTTTCCAAGAAGTCAATTCCGTTTCTTTAGACAATTCTTTTCTTCATTGGATTTTTTGTACCTCTTTTTCCAGTTGAATAATTTTGCTTTTTTAGACTATTTTCTTTTTGCATTACTTTCATTTATTTTTCTTCAACCTGTCTTATTTGATTTTTTTAATTCCTGAATAAATTAATTAATGACAATTCTACCTAAATTAATTAATATATTCAGTGCCATACCAATCTTCCAAATGATGATTTTATAGAACTAGAAAAAATAATAACAAAATTCATCTGGAAGAACAAAAGGTCAAGAATATAAAGGGAACTAATAAAAAATGTAAAGAAAGGAGGCTTAGCACTCACAGATCTCAAACTGTACCGTAAAATAACATTCATCAAAACAATCTGTTACTTGCTAAGGAATAGAACAGTAGATCAATGATGCAGATTAGAAGCATGATATAGTGTTTGAAAAGCACAACCAAGTGTTTGAAAACCCAAAGATTCCAGCTTTTGAAATAAAAACTCACTCTTTAACAAAAACTGCTGGGACAATTGGAAAACAGTATGGCAGACGTACACATAGAATATCTCACACCCTGCACCTAGTTAAAGTCAAAATGGATATAAGATTTTAGCTATAAAGAGAGATACTATAAGCAAATTAGGGGAATACAGCATAGTTTATATGGCAGATGTTTAGAGAAGGGAAGAATTTGTGACCAAACAAGAGATAAAGAGTATTATCTGTTGTAAAATGTATAATTTTGATTTTATTAAATTAAAAAGCTTTTGTACAAATAAAACTAATGTAACCAAGTTTAGAAGGGAAACAACAAACTGGGAAAATTGTTTATAATAAATGTCTCTGAAAAAGGTCAATTTCTCAAATTTATAAGGAACTAAGTCAAATTTATTGGATTACATGCCATTCCCCAAATGACAAATTGTTAAAAGATAAGAAAAAGCAATTTTCAGATGAATAAATTAAAGCCATCAATAATCAGATGAAAAAATGTTCTAAATCACTCTTGTTTAGAGATATGTAAATTAAAACAATGTGAGTCCACCTCACAACTATTATATTTTTCATTATGGCGGGAAAGTGGTAACTGTTGAAGGAGATGCAACAAAAGTGGGATACTAACGCATTGCTGGTGGAGTTGTGAAGTAATCAATACATTCTAGAGGGCAATTTGTAATTATACCTAAAAGACTATAAAACTGTTCATACCCTTTCATCCACTACTGGGTCTGCATCCCAAAGAGATAATAAAAAAGGGGGATAGAGGCTACTTGTACAAAGTATTTATAATCGGTTTTTTTTTTGTTTGTTTTGTTTTGTTTTTTTGTGGAGGCACATAAATAGAAATTGCGGAGCTGTCCTTCAATTGGCTAAACAAAATGTGGTACATGTTGGTAATGGAATACAATTGTGCTATAAGAAATGATAAATGAAATTCTTTCATAAAAAGCTGGAAAGATATGTAGGAATTGACGCAAAGTGAAATAAGCAGAAGTGAGAGAACATTGTATACAATAATAGCAATTATTGGATGATGATTATCTGTGAAAAGTTGGCTAGTCTCAGCAATGCAAATGATCTGGAACAACTCTGAAAGAGAAGCAATGCTATCTACATCCAGAGAAAGAACTGTTGGAGTAATCAGTATATTTACAGTTTTATTTGGGGATTTTGATCATGTATGAGTGTGCTCTTACAGTAATGACTACTATGAAGTATGCTTCACATGACAACAAAAAAAAAGAAATATTATTGGTTTTGTTGGCTAAACATTTATTTTATCCCTAATATAATATTATGAATAATACTTATTTTTCTTTCTTCATTTATATCTTCTTGGACTGGGAAGATTTTTATGGCATTCATTTTTTAAAATAATATTTTATTTTTCCACAATTACATATAAAAATAATTTTTAACATTCTTTTAAAAAAGTTTTAAGTTTCAAATATTTTGATAATGTATAGATTCAATTGAAATGATTAAAATATCTTAGTTTTTAAATTAAAATTAAATTAAATAAAAATACATTAGTATTTTATTTTGATTTTGGAAAATTAGTGTGCTTTGAATTACATTCCAACTCAAACAGTTCTTTCTCTGGAAATGGATAGAATTCCTTGTCAAAATTCCTTCATAATTGTCCTAAATCATTATATTGATGAAAATAGTTCTCTCTGACATCATCCTGCTTATAAGTTCTTATAGAAACATAGTATTCTATCAAGCTATTTTGTCAAGTACTAAGAGAGAGGCATCATTTTTAAAAATCATGATTCCCCTCTCTCAAAGAATTTATGACAGAGAAAAAATGCTCTTAATCTTATCAGAGATAATGATGAAGTAGGTCAAAATAAAAATCTGACTTCCTTTCTATAATGAGTCCTGTGAGGGCTTCATGGTGTTATATGATCCTTACACTTTTAATTGAAACTTTTCATGATCTATTATCAACATTCAGTGTATACACTATTATCTGGAAGTTTTGGTTTATTTTTGTCTGTAAATTTGGCTTCTAATTAACAAAAACAATTTTAAAAATTCTGTATGTTAGGACAGTGATGGTAAACCATTTAGAGATGGGGGCTAGATCCCACTCCCACTCCCCAGACTGAGTGCTTGTGTCCCCCCCCCCACACACACACACACCCGCCATGCCTCATCCCCTTTTAACCCAGACAGGGGAGGGAGAACAATCTTCCATTGAGTTTCTGGGCGGGGGTGGATGAAGTGCAATTTTATAATCTTACACTTCAAACTTGATATTTGAAAAACATGTGCCCCAAATGCATGAACTCATTCAAATGGGAACATTTTTGTTTACCAACAAATATATTTTACTTTCAAACACCTATACTATCTTGAGTATCCACATTCCAGCTCTTCTCCTAGACTGAAATTACTTAACAGTTGACATGAACTAAAAATATTGCAAATCATCTGGTGATAAATTGATCCACACAAAATTTGTTTAGTTCTCAGAAAACAATCTACTGCTTGACTGATATGCAGAATCTTTCCAAACTGGCTATCTCTACTATGAATTGTGTCCTCCTATGATAACATTTGAAAACCCAATATTGACTTTACACCTTGATGTCAATTAAGAAAGATTGTAGTGAGAGAGAACTCAAGGACACTTTTAAGAGAAGAATATGAATGAAACATTTTATTGTGGACATTTAGACCCTGGATGAGTTGTTTCTAGAGTGAGGAAACTTATGAAATAGAAGTGTTCTTCACTTTCTATCTTTGATAGGCATAAAGTGTGAAGACTACTATATCTGACACCCAAATCCAGGCTCATCAAAAGGACTGTATTTTTATATCTAACAGCATTCCAGAATCCTTGCAGAAAGCCATAATGAATGGTAACTTTCATTTGACTTTAAAATTAAAATGAGAAATGAAAATGGACTAATTCATGTAAGTATAGAAGTAGATTTTATTAATATAACACATTTATTTCCAGTAATGTTTTTTTCAGTTACATCTCATTTCTTTATAAGTTGAGTTTATCATTAGACTCATCATCCTGTAGAGTGGCGAATATGGCATGTGTATGCAGCCAGAAAGTCTGATCTAATGGAGAACTTGTGCAATATTCAGTGTGGGGAAGACTTGGGTTTTTAATTCCAACCTCTGACATGTGTTTGAAATGAGATGATGAGCAAGTTGCTTAACTTCTTTGAAGCAGTTTCCTTAACATTAAGTGGATATTATTTTACTTGAAGGACCTATCCCAATGAGATTGATATGAGGTTCGTAAGAAATAATGCATATAAAGTGCTTTGCGAAATGTAAAGTTCAGTACAAATGTCAATTTTATTAGCCTATATTAAGGGGTACCCTTACATAATTTCCCCCAGGAATTTTCTCTTGTGACTATGCAAAACTGGTTCACAAACTAATTCTATAACATGGCCTCCTATCATAATGTTTCACTGATAAGTCCCTATGATATACATTTGCTATAAGCATGAGGTGATTTATTTGATCTTTGAGAAACACACAGGAAATCAATGAAAGAAAAATGAATGCAAAATATAAATGGTTACAGCAGATGCTAAGCATGCCTAGAGCTAAAGTAGAAGGCAGTTTTGATTCAAGAGCATCTCAACTTGAAATAGCCTGCTTTGCCCACGTCTAACTCCTTTACCCCTTGGCTAACACTCTAGCCTTAGTAAGAGAGGTCATTTGACATCATGGCCCCAGCAAATACAAGTCTTTTAATGAAAAAACAACTTAATCAATATTTTCTGCATAATATATGAATGCACCTTGGAAAAATTCAATTAAATATTATTCCAAAACATAAAGTTTTTTTAGCATTGTTTTAAAAGTTCTTTACCTTTGTCACCTATTAGAAATATGAATGCTGAATTGTCAGAATCCCTTTTCTCTTTTATCCCTCAGTATGACTTGCAAAATGTGTTTACTTCTGGGTACATATGGCCAATTAAGAGAAGATAATTCACTGAGTCTAGAAAAGACAGCACAGATGTTCCTAAGAGACCATGAGATTGAGGTAGCATGGGGTATGAATGGTGAAAATTATAAAATTTGTCAATATGGAATAGGACAGGCTCATAACAATGCAAGAAGGCATACCCATTCTAAGTAGATTAGAAGCCACTAGAAGGTGAAGGTTCTCTTATTTTGAAAGATTAAAAGCCAAACTCAAAGATTAATTTTTAAGTCTTATTAAATTGGAAGATAGATAGGTGGCTCAGTGAATGGTGAGTCAGAGCCAGAGGTCTATAGACTGGAGGTCCTGGGTTCAAATATGGACTCAGACAGTTTCTTGCTTGTGACCCTTGGCAAGTCACTTAACCTAATTGCCTAGCCCTTACCACTCTTCTGTCATAAGACAAGTACATAGTATTGATTCTAAAATGGAAGACAAGGGTTAAAAAATGAAGATTCTAATTAAATGGAAATCATTTATTTTTAAAAATTCAGGTGCATTATTCACAAATGCACATTGCCAGCCATCTCTGCCACCCTAGATGGAACTACATCACTAATTGTTATGGATTAAAATGTCTCATTCCTTTTTAGCTGACCTTGTGAATATTATGCTCTCCAAAATTAATGAGATAGATTCTTGGATCATCAAAAGTCTATCATTGGGATCATCTTCAAAGATGTTTTAAGTTTGGCAGTGAAACAAAAATCCTTCCTACATGGATAGGATTTGATAACCACCCACCTGGGGACTTTTCTAGGCCAATAAAGAAAAAAACCCTTGGGCTTCAGAAACAAAGTTTATTTTTTATAATAGGAGTAAAGGGGAAGGTAGGTTCATAAAACTATATATCTAATTTCCACCCAGCCTCTTTCACCTCACTGAATTATTTCTTTTTCTCAAGAATTCACTCAAGTTACTCTAAACTCCTTATCTCTGACTAAGACTCCAAAATCCAGATATCTGACTATCTGATACCTAAACTAATTAGTATGGGTTATCAAAATGGGATAAAGAGGAAGGACTCACAGATATATTTGAGCCCTTACTTAAAGTCTGGGGTTGTTCCTAGGTATACCCAGAGTCCCAGATGACCAAACTCTGGGGTTTACCTTCACCAAGTGGATTTCCGACAGATGGATCTCAGGCAGATGGTCTCTGTACTTCAGGGAAAATACAGGTCTCCTCCAATGTCAAATTCTCCAACCCAGGAATCACTAACCTTTCCACAAGATTAGGATTTCCAAGGAATACCAGAGAAAAAGCTCTTCCTTCACAGCTCAGGAAAAGCTAGATCCAGAGTGGCAGTTCCAATAAAAACTCCCAAGATCCTTTTCTCATTGTCAGAATCTTCTCCCAGGGTTTGTATTTAAATTCTCCTCTTTTCCTCTTAAAGACAATCCATACTTTTCCCTCTATCCCTTATCACTTATCCTTACTTTCTGCCCTCTGAGCATCTGACCAAATCTAGATTTGTTATATGCTCATCACTATATAAATTTCCCCTTATTCTAAACCTATTCTATCATACTTACCTAATCCCATAATAAACAGTTCTTATTTAAACCTCATCTATCTATTCCTCTCTATCATGTACCTTACACTAAAGAATATAGGGGAAAAGAGAATTACAATAAGCAATTACATAAAGGAAAACAAATACAAAAGTTGCAATAAGAGTAGTGAAAATCAGCATACAGAATACAAAAAAATATATAACAAGAACATCAAAATTGCAAAGTGCAAACAGTTCCGAAACAGTTTCAAAACAAAAATAACAACCTTTCACACTGTACACTAATCTATCTAAAAATCTCTTTTTAAACCTTTACCTTCTGTCTTGGAGTAAATATTATGTATTGGCTCCAATGCAGATGAGTGGTAAGGGTAGGAAATGGGGGTCAAGTGACTTGCCCAGGGTCACACAGCTGGAAAGTGGCTGACTATCTAAAATTCTACAAAATATACAATATGCAAAATTATACAAAATTTACAATATCTATATATTTACACACTCACTTACCCTATGTTAAACTATGACATAAATTCTATATACAACATATACTACAAATATAAATTCAAAGTATGTTACAGATAGGTACATGTTTGTGTAAAAAATCTGTATTCTCTGATAATACTAAAAAACAAAATAAAATCTATATAATCCTATTTGTATCCTGATATTACCTGAGTGAAGTATCTCAAATACATTTCATCCAGGTTAAGACCTCATAAAGCTAATGTGAATATCCTTTGATTAATGTGTCCTAACTGTATATGTTGGATGCAACTATACTCACCAGATCTTCAGATACTCCTCTTCCCATGTTTTCTGTTGTCTCTCTCCTTCTATCTTCTTCCTCCACATGTATATCAGGATATATACTTATGCATGTATCTATAGTGAACATATGCTGTGTGCAACATGATACAAAACCTTACAAAAGTCTTACAATTTAAATACAAATCATTCCATTATCCTCTTCTGTAGTAGGTCTTTGAGTAAAAGTCTATTATCTTGTCAATGTCTAGTCTGCTGTACTTCCTCTGCAATCCTGATATGTCTTCTTTCTTCAGTCTTCTCCTTCTGATCCGTTGTCTTCATTCCTGATCCTTTTGCCTGTAGACATGTTGCCTGATGATAATCTCTCAGCTATCTCTCCATCTTCTTCTATATCTCTTTCTTTTTCCTCTCCTTCTACTACTCTAGGAACCTTTTTAACATGTGAGCAATGGAACCATGACTCTTTGTCTAAAACTTTTATTGTAGAAGGTGAAGTTAAAATTACCATGAATGGACCAACCCATGCTGAGGTTTTATTAAAATTCTTTATATAAACTGAGTCACTTGGATTGATGTTATGTAATGAATAGCCCAGAGGACCACTCTGAACTAGAAGTCCCTTATCTTGCAGTTCTCTTAATCTATCTTGTAAGGCACTTATATAGGGTGCTATCTGGATGTCGCTCCTTCACATCAATGCATAGGCAGTTTTACAACTCTTGGCTTGTAAAGGTAGATGACCACACAACATGTCAAATGGTGAAGCATGGATATCAGCCCTTGGTCTTGTATGGATAAAGAATGACACTGGGAGTAAGATGTCTGGCCATTTCAGATGCATCTCAATACAAACTATCCCTGGCATTGTCTTTATTTCTCTATTTATTCTTTCTCCTTGACCTGAACTTTGTGGATGGTATGGGACATGAAACTTCACTGAGATTCCCAAGTTCTCATACAGTTGCCTTAAAGTGCTCTCTGTGAAATGAGCCCCTTTATCTGAGTCAATTCTGACTGGGACTCCAAATATTGGAACAATCTCCCTCAGCATGATCTTAACTACAAATACTAAAGTGTTCCTAGCAGATGGAAATGCTTCTCATCATCTTGTCAATTTATCCACAAATACCAAAAAATACTTATTTTCCTGGTTTGGGCAAAGAAATATAATCTATTTGCAGATTTTCAAAAGGAGTGAAAGCTAATGGTCTCCCACCTAGACCTCTTTTCTTAAAAACACCCTGATTAAATTTTTGACAAATAAAACAGCTGGAACAAATTTTGTTTGCCACTGTGCAAATTCATGGGGTTATCCACACTCTTTTTACACTATCAACCAAAGCCTGTGTCCCCAAAGGGCCTTTGTTGTGAACAGCCAAGCAAATATGCTTGAAAAATGCCTTTGGGAGTATTGACTTTCCAGTTCATGATACCCAAATGCCATCCTCTTTCCTAGCTCCAAATTTATGCTGCCATGTTTGAATTTCTGAGGCTAGATATGCTCTTTCAAGATCTTCAGATTCTATGACCGAGAAATTCATTATGTAAGCTGGGACATTTTTTGCAGCATAATGGGCAGTGACATCAGCACCATGATTAGCTCAAGAAACTGGATCTCTGCGAAAAGAATGACCTCAGCAGTTTGTTTCAGCTAATTCTTTTTGTGTTTTAATAGCTGCCATTAACTCTGTGATAATCTTCCCATGAGCTATTTGTTTTCCCCCAATGTAATAAAACCTCTCTGTTTCCAGATGTGTATGTGGGTGAGTATTGATGGTAGATAGGTGGGTATCTAGACTCCCCCTTGTTAGCTTCCAATGGGCCACATCAGCTAATCACTCACCCCCACCCCAGGGAAGACCTATGAGGGAATAAACTCAATTATCTTCCTAAAATAGCAAAGCTATAATGGGAATGTTGAAGGAAGGTATTGGGGTTCAATTGTGACCCTAATGGATGGGATCCCACCCTCAGAGTCAGCCCTGTTGAGACAAGCCTCCTCCACCTCCTAAGTACAAGAAGCTTCACCCCTCAAAATGGAGTCAGGTAATGGTCTCCCCTCAGCTCCAAGATCAGTCACCTCCCCCCCTCAATGTAACTGTTCCAGACTTCTAAGTATCAACTATTGTGTAAATGGAATTAGCTCATCCTCATTCATTGTTAGACTCTAGCCATCAGAAATAATGTCACCCCACCAACTTAAAATTAAGTGGGGAGGGGAAGGTCAGTTACCCATACGTGACAATAAGTAACAAATCAAAAACAAGGGACTGCTCTTTGGGCAGTTCAAAAACTGTTGAGGCTGCCATTTGTCCACTTGAAAATTGGAGGTGGAGGCAGGAAGTGACAAAAGATGCTATCTTTTAAATATGATGGTAACTTCCTGTGGAGGGAGTTGACACTTTGAACTTGGTGTTGAAGGATCTCTGGTGAGACCTTAAACTGCTTCCCTCTGAATTGTCACGTGGGTAAGTTAGGCTGACTTCCTTTTTCCTCTCTTGGCGTTTTTGGAGGCTCTACTCTCAAGGGGGCCTTTCTTGCCCCTCTAATTGTAGAAGGCCTTGTGGCTAGAAGCCTTGTTTAATTAACCTCTGTGCTCCTTTGCTGGGGCCTCTAAATTCTGGTCTGGGTCAGAGTTACTCTCTCTCAATTTCCCTACCTTCAACTTTCCTAACTGTAAATAAACTTCCATAAAAGTCATCCTGACTTGGGTCTGTTTTTAAATTTGAAATCGAGTTAATCCAATTTCTGGTGACTATACCTTAAATATCTAGCTTCCCCTCTTACACTATCAGGGGTTTATTAAAGGATAAATCAAATTCAGGATACAGGGGAAAAAGGTTTGGAGGAATGAAGGAAGGAGGAAAAGAATGAACTACTCTATCAACTCTGTCTTCTCTCCAAGAGAGCAGCTCAGGACTTCTTCTGTGGCTTGGTCACAATAGCTAACTCTCTCTTCCCACCTACAGTTTCCTATAAAATATTTCTAAACTAATACATCATAGGGAAGTAACAGGATCAATGGGTTCAGGCAGGATCAGGGAAAAGATTCCCCCTAATTCAAAGTCACTCCCCTCCAGAAGTTTGGCCTCTCTGGCCATATTGGAGAATGGCTGTTCAGTGTCTTTGTTGGTACTAGTGGTCCTGTGATAGTCACACATCAAAGTACTGAGGAATCCAATTCACTCAGGATTCACCCCATAAGCCCAACTGAAGAGTCAACCCCCAGTTCCTTGTCCAGTCAGGAGAGAAGATGAAGTGAAGTGACAGTTGAAAAACTCCTCTTGCTGTTGGCCCCTCCCAAATGGAAGTCTTTCAAAGTTCCATGAGGTCGGCTTCTAGTCCCTTCCAAGATGAGTGCTTAGTGATCCTTGATTTACCCCAACTCCACACTTACAGATGGAACCAGTTGCATGGCAGAAAAAGAATGCATAACAGGAATCTGTATAGATATTATCCTTTTTGTCTTCAACTAACAAACAGGCATATTTCAGAACTACTAACTGTGCCCCTTGTGCACTCATATTTAGGGGCAATGAACCATACGACAGTGTCTGAAACTCAGTGACCACTGTGACCCCTGTAAAATGGATACCATTCTGCATGAAAGACAAATCATCTGTGAATAACATCAGTTTAGGGATTTTTAGTGGTTTATCTTTCAAATCCTGCCTCGGTTGTTCTCATAATTGGACCACTTTAATACAGTCATGCAATGGTTCTCCATTTGTAGGCAAATCAGATAATAGTATGGCTAGATTGAAAACACTACACCTCTTGATTTGTACGTGTTCATTCCCAAAAGGAACTATGTCATATTTGGCTATACATTGGTCAGAAAAAGTCTGAGTACAATATTTCAACATAAGGGCTTCAGTTTGGTGTGGACAAAAGACTGTCAATGGGCACCAGAGAACTAAGTCTGTAGACTTTTGCACCAACAATGCAGCAGCAGCCACTCCATGCAAACATGGAGATATCCCAGCTGCAATAGGATCTAACTGTGCATTATAATATGCAATTGGGCAATAATTTGGCCTTAAAGTCTGTGCAAGAACACCTGAAGCTAACCCCTTCCACTCATGAACAAATAGCACAAAAGGTTTTTCACAGTCTGGTAATCCAAGTGCTGGAGCAGAAAGAATTACTTCCTTAAGTTTAATTATTGCCTATAGATGTTCTGTCTTTAACTTGAGCAGTTCAAGTTCTGCATCTCTAGTTAAATCTTTAAGTGATTTGGACAATTCACTGTCCTCATCACCAGTATGGCTCTTAGCTGTTGCTTAGTCTTTGGGAAACTCAGCTTTTGGATGTCTGCTATCCATTTTGGGAAATGTTTCTATAATCCCCAGATAAAACAAGTTTCAAATACTGAACTCTCAGTAAGCAACATTGAAATTTTGCCTTAGATACCTCATGTCCCCTTTTACACAACTCACAAAAAATAAATTTGCTATTCCTTAAATATACTTTTGAACTGGGAGAAGCTAAAACTACATCATCTACAAAATGAACAAGTTTTCTGTGTTTAAATATGATTGTCTCTACATCATTATTAAGGATCTACAAAAAGAGAGATGGCTTTTGCAGAACACTTGAGGCAAATGACTCCAACAGAAACTTCTTCCCTGTATAAGGGTGAAAAAGGGGTTTTATGGGTTCAATATATTAAAGATGGTCTCCAGAGGATTGAACTATTATCAATCCTCAATTAAGAATAATCTCAAATCAAAATTGACTTTTATGCAAATTTATTTTCATGAGAAGAGAGGAAGTAAGGAAATAAAAACCTATCCCACTAATTAGTCCAGGTAAGATCATAACCCTCAGCCAAGGGTTAAAGGGCCTGAGGCCTGGAGGTGAATGGAGCAAACTTCATTCACAGAGTCTATAAAAGGAAGTATTTTAATAGAAGTTCAGTAAGATTCAGTCTTTAAACTCACCACACGGAACAGTCTCAGTCATGAACCAGCAAAGTTTCTGCAGGTCCCCCTCACAAAACCAGAAGCCCATCACCAGACACCCTCTTCCACCAAAGAGCTCAGTTGACTGAGGACCTTCTCCTTTTAAAGGGGTCACTTATGCTTCATTTCCTGTGCCTCCCTCATAATTTGCATGTCCAATCACAATAGACAATTCATAGGTGATTTGGGCATTAGCAAGAAACCAAATGATACCATTTTGGGTTGCAACTTCTTTACTCTTAGTGGTCTCCCAGTTACTCCTACCACCTCCATAGTTCCCATAGCCTAAAAATCTTCTGGGGATGTTTGCAGAACAGATTGAGAAGCCCCTATGTCCACAAAGCAATCACAAATTTGTCCCCCCACTTTCAGAGTAACAGGGAGCTCTATGCTGCTTGGTGGAGAATTAGTATGACTAATGGTAGATAACACATCAAGATCAGAAAACTGCATCCCTAGTTCCTGTCCATCACCTTCTACCTCCCCATTTACTCCTATATCCTTGTTGTCCCATGGTTCTGCACAGTTATTATTTTGCCAGGATTTTTGTGACTCACTACACCTTCCATTGGCCTTTTTATTTCCATTGCTCACATTTACAATTTCATTATTTTCCTCATTGCTCACATAATTTATTTCATCTACTGTATTATTTACATTAATTATTTTTCATCATTTTCATTCATTATCTCATCATTTTTATATTCTTTTAATTCTGTATCATTAATAATTTCTTTCACATAGTCATTATATAAACTTAATTATACCATCCTGATCACATCTTCATAGTAGGATCCCTTTTGTAAATCACCTTTCTTTGTATTCCAAACAGGCACCTGGGATTACTTAGGCTGTTCTCCTGTTCTGATGAAATCCTGCATGCTTTATAAGTCTGGAGATTGCTGGGAACCATTACAACAACTGTGATTACAATTATCATTTCCAACATATATATATATATATATATACATATATATATGTAATTAAAATCCATTATTAAACCTATTATTTACACCATTATAACTTTGTCTATATCCATTATGACCATTATTATATACATTGCCTCAGTTTCCCCTCTTATGAGCTGCAAATTAACCTCTGAATCTGCACTTTCTCATCATGTGCCCAAATTGATTGCATAAATAACACCTTGGAGAATTTTGCCTGTTCTGTCTAGCATTGTATTCATGCCTTGGAAGCCTATAAGACTGCAAGGCTGCAACATTCTGAACCTGGTATATCTCATGCTCCTGAATCTTTTTGTTTGCTTCCTTCAATTACATTTTTAATTCATCAGCTATCTTGGTCTTATCTTTGGCTTGCCTATCTAACTCATCCTGTTAAATGTAACTTTCTGTTCTTTTCAATTCATCAAGTCCCATGGTGAACCAATTCGGGTAGTTACTTCTCAAAAATTGTTTCACCACTGGACAGGCATTCTTCATGAATTGCCTCCTTATGTGACTTACATTTTCCTCAGATAGTAGATCTAGGCCAAGCCAATATTCCCCACAGTCAATGATCCTGTCAAAGAAGCTAGCTGAAGTCTCCCCTTTATCTTGTCTCAACCACTCGAATTTTGACCATGCCCCTGGTGCTTTGAGTTAGCTCCATGGTTTCTAAGAGAGACTCCCTTGCTTCACCGAATTTATCTCAAAATCATTGTGTTCAGGCAACCATGGAGTGAGAGCAGTATTGGTGTTTGTTTGCTCTACAATCTGCTGTTTCTCTCCTATTTAAAATCTCATCCAAAAGTAAGTCAAAATCTTGGTAACTTGAATTATAAATTGTAATATCTCTTTCTTTGATAACTTGGATTGGATCATGCTCATGAATTTAGGTATTCAATTTCTTTAAAGATTCCAGCTCTCCTTGAGTAAAATTCTTGTGTTCCCTAATATGCACAATGCCCTGATCAGGTATAATATAAGAGACATCTCTCAAATAAAACATTTTAACTGGCTTATGTTCTAAAGCCTCAGCCTCTAGTTATGGCTTTGTAGGAGCTTGTGGTTGTTCTGCCCCTGTAAGCTTCACAAGTTCCTGTTTCTTTAGATCCTGAGCCATGCCATTTGGTTTCATCAATTGTTCACAAGTTGTTTCAATTTTATCTATTTTAACTTTCAAGGCAATAACCACATTCTGTAATTTACCAATACCAAAAGTCATCCAGCCATACACATTATACCTTTTTAATATAAATCTTAAACTTCTAGAAACCACAGACATAATACAGCATATTGTAATTATAGCTAGAATATAAGACATACCCCATCTTATAGTTATTTCAGTAAAAGGGAGCAGTATCTCAACCCTATACCAATCATAAGCCCAATCAGGTATCAATACCAGAAGAGCATAAGGTATAAAAGAGAAATAATATCCAAAACCCACATTGAAATTAGTATAATATGTATCTGAGATAACACCAGCTGTTGTTGTTAGGGTTCAGAATGGGTGGCCTCCAGAGGAACACACGAGACAATGCAATCAAAGCAGGAGAAAGCTTTATTGCCAGCTCGCGCGTTGGGGGAACTCAGCAAAGAGAATCCCAAGGGGTACATTGAGAGGAGGGAATATATATGTTTCTAGGATATAGATGCCTTTGTTTTAGGGTTAGCTAATAGCTAGACAGAGGGAGTAGGGATGCTTCCAGGTGCCACAGGATATGATTCTTAATCTTTAAGGCTGTTCTGCCTAGGAATCTTCAAGGCTGTTTCCTCTAGGAGTTATCGCCCTGGGGCTTTCAGCAGGAGTTGTCCCTGGGACTGTGAGTGAGAGAGATAACTGCTCTGCTTGAGCCGGGCATGACATTATCCAAAAACCCCCTGCTTAATTGCCAAGTTTAGCTTTTTGGCTATAATATTCTTATAAGCTATAATGTTTCTATAAGCTATAATATTTCTATAAGCTATAATATTTCTATAAGCTATACTATTTCTATAAGCTTTTTGGCTATAACAGTGTCATATTATAGAGCAATTAAAAGTAAAGCTACTGTTTACTCCCACTGTAAAATGTATTTAGACAAAGCAGCATCTGTAAAAGAAAAGCTGAGTGAAAAAACAAGCAAATCGCATCTTCCAGGACTCCCCTCAGCCCAACTACAAAATGATAGGTCCCAGTAGAATGTTCCCTGAATGCCTGAAACACAGAATTCTATCCAAGATGGCTACCTACCAGTCAGAGTCCGCTCCCCCTGCTAGCAGCACCAAGATTCTCTGAGCTGCTTGAGTACAGCCAGAAGCAGCTCTCAGAATTCTAAGGGTCTCTAGATACCAGTTTCTCCAAAAAATTCAAAATTTCTTTAGCTCTAGTCCTGCTAGAGATAATATACCTTGTGTGAGAAAAAAGGATCTTGGGGGAATTTTTACTGGAACTGCCACTCTGGATCTAGCTTTTACTGAGCTGTGAAGGAGGAGCTTTTTCTCTGGTATTCCTTGGAAATCCTAATCTTGTGGAAAAGTTAGTGATTCCTGGGATGGAACATTTGACTTTGGAGGAGACCTGTATTTTCCCTGAAGTACAGAACATCTGCCTGAGATCCATCTGTCAGAAATCCACTTGGTGAAGGTAAACCCCAGAGTTTGGTCATCTGGGACTCTGGGTATACCTAGGAACAACCCTAGGCTTTAGGTAAGGGCTCAAATAAATCTGTGAGTCCTTCCTCTTTATCCTTTTTTGATAATCCATATTAATTAGTTTAGGTAGCAGACAGTCAGATATCTGGATTTTGGGGTCTTAGTCAGAGGTAAGTGTAGCTTGAGTGAATTCACGAGAAGAAGAAATAATTCACAGTGAGGTGAAAGAGGTTGGGTGGAGATTAGATCTATAGTTTTAGGAACTTACCTATCATTTCTGTTACGTTGATGTTATTAGCTGATAAAGAGATGGCTAAAGGTCCTCTGATAGTATGAGAACCTGAGCTGAGTGAGAGTGAGAATGCCTAGGTGAACACCATTTGTGGTAGTGAACATCAAGACCCCACAGAAACATATGAAACTAAACTAAACACCTAGCTCCAACCCAAGAGTGTCCCAGGAATAAGTGATCACATAAGAAGCTGCTGGGTTAGATCACACAGCTTTTTTGATTGCTTATCCTGACTTCAAAGCTGATGGATAATGCTATTGACTGCAACATAACTTTAGTTTGAGCAATCCCTTTCTCTCAGATACCCAAGGATATAATCAATGATCCTTAGGGCAATGATGACATTCACCTAAGTATGTTTAGAATTTAATAATAACAAACTTAGGGAAATAGAACAGGGTTGAAGGAAAGAGGTGTCAGGAAAGCTTGACCTAACTACTGATGATTAGGTGTTGTCAATTAAAGGTAATCAGGTTTGAGACTGTCAACTGGAGAGGTATCTCCTCTCTGTTGCAACCTGGCTAGGCCAGGCACCTTGGCCTCAACTTGATTGGTTTGAATATTGATGTTACTTCTTCCTTGATGTTCAGTTGATTGAATGTATAGCACAGTTTTAACACAGAAGCTGAAGGTTTGGTAGCAATTGTAACAGGATGCCGGTAACCTAAGTTGATTTGGTTTGGCCTACTCAAATTCTAACCAACCTCCCCAAGTACCTTCTCAGGATTGAGAGTGCTTGTTATTCAAATTTCTCCCTTTTATAGTCCTGCTAGTAACTGCTTCTCCTTGCTGGCACATGACAATCTAGGTTGGTTCCAAATTCTAAACTGCTGAGTGTCACTCATCCTGCTCTCCATTTTGCATATCAGAAATGATATTACATGTCCCCTAACTCGTATTATAAAAATAAACTTTGTTTCTAAAGCCCAAGGGGTTTGTGCTTTACTGGCCTAGAAAAGTCCCTAGGTGGGTTATTATCATCTCCCATCCGTCTAGGAAGGATTTTTATTTCAGTTTTTAAATCAATCAGTGCCATCTCTTTGCCAAAAGAGGATTCATGTCAATACTTTAGGGAAGAAGATGGTTAGTACATAGATAAAGAGGTGATCCTTGAAAGCTCTTTTGTTTTGGACATATCTTCTTCTGGGTGTTGAAGTTTCTGAGTATCTGGAAAAGAAGAAAGGAGAAAAAAAAATAGGAGAAAAGTCAAATTTAAGATCTGTGTTAAAGATCCCCCATAAGAATAAAGAGAACCTCTGCCAAAAGTGTAATAATAAAGGGAGCCAAGTATAACCAATGTTGTGATAGAGGGGAGATAGAAAGAGTCTTTGATGGTGAGACTCTCTTCTAGCTCTCCTGTCACATTGAATATACACTCTGGGAGATTTCAAGGTGGTGTCACCCTGAAACTGGGTGACCTGGGTGGTTGTGCTGCTCCACAGGAGTTGGGGACGAGGCCTCCTTATAAGATGAGGTATGTGGTACCCCAATCCAATTCTGAATGAGGGCGGGGTTCACACAAGCCTCCTTTGAGGTCAGTCAACTTCACAGAGGGTGGCCCGGCTTCAAGATGGAGGCAGCCAGACCAAGCTGTGGTTCCCTACTCCCTTGTTGTTTCTCAGGCACTCTGGAATGCTATCTGACTAATGAATGGTTTTTATCCTTTGCAATTCAGGGATTGGGGTGAAGGGGTGAAGGGCAGAGGGATCTAGGGTGCCCTCTTTTCTATTTCTATGGGGTCCATCACTCAGGAGGGAATCTTTGGGGTTCCCACTCCAAAGCTTCTCCCCTCGCCCCTTCTCCTTCAGTTTCTATTTCTATTTCCTATTTCTATCCTTTTCTATATTTGTAAGTTAGACAGGAAAAGGTCTGTCAGCAAGATTGGGTAACAGGGAAAGGAGCCTAAGAGATTGTTCCCAAAATGGAGTCCAAAAACTTAGCCAACTCTATGATTGACGTCTTGCTGGGTGAGATGCGATGGGATGCCTTTGACCAGAGAATCAGGGTATCAATGTCCAAAGAAAGATCCTCAGGAAGCCCTCAGGAATGGATCCAAGCTGGGATGTCCACCTCCTTCCTCTCCCAGTCCTCAGCTGAAAGCCCTCCTCCGGAGACCTCTCAGAATTCCCTCTCCTCTCAACTGTCACCAACTGTCAGCCACTCCTTCTCTGGCTCCTTTTGTCCCATCCCCCTTGAAATCCCATCCTTATACTCCTCTCCTCCCGGTATCTCTCTCTCATTCTTTTTGCTTTTTTCAAGGGAATTTTAGTCCTGGCAGGTTTGAGTTGAGCCATATGGAGAATCAGGCATAAGGGCCCAGCTTATCAAACTGCTCAGTAGAGTCAGAGAAAAATGGCACCATGAAAAAATTAAAAGGAAGGAAAAGCCAAGACATTATTTCCTTAGCCATATGTATTCTTTATACCTTTCTCTTTTTTCATCAATGTACTCTGTGATTGCATACTCTTCCCACATTTCTGAGAGTATATACCTTACATGTAAACTAAACAGATGTCCATTAATTGGAAAATGGCTGAACAAGTTGTGGCATATGATTATAATTGAATACAATTGTGCCACAAGAAATGATGAACACCCACAACCACACACACACACACACACACACACACACACACAATCCTGGAAAGCATTATGTGAAGTGATGCAAAGCAAGGTGAGCAGTTCTAGAAGAACAATATACAGAGGAATGGCAATAATGTATTATGATCAGCTGTGAGTGAATTAATTACTATTAACAATGAAAGAATTCAGCACAAACTCCAAGGGACTCAAGATGAAAAAAATTCATCCATAACTATAGAAGGAACTGGTAGAATATAAATTGAAGCATACCATCCTTCATTTTCTTTCCTTCATGAATTTCTCTCTAGTTTAAGATATATATTATACATACATATATACACACATAACATACATATTCTTTCACAACATGAAGAACATAACCATATGTAATATATGATAACTCATAAAATACAATCTACATCATAATAACTATTGTCATAGAGAAGATTTTGGAGGAAGGAGATAAATACATAGATCACAAAATGTCAGATATGATTATTAAAAATGGATAAAAATTAAAAGTGAGGATAGCATACATTTTTAAAAGATGTTTTGTATGGTTGGGGTGGGGTGGGGATTGTTGAGCCTGGATGGTGGCTTAATAGCAGCAAAAACTAAAACTATTCTGACAGTCCTTCCAAACCAATCTTTGAAAAGCTCCTCAAAACAAGAGTCAAAAAACAAAAGCAAGACAGAGTGAGGGGGCTCTCCCACTGAACACAATGTGAAGGGAAGGCAGAGAGAACTGATTTTTTGTGGGATAAGGGGGAACCTGAAGCAGAACTGCTCATAAAGGAGTGCTGGCTATATACACTCCCACCTACAGTACCAGGTTCCAAACTTGGGCATAGGCCAAAAAAAGAATACATCAGACCCATCCCATGAAGCATCAGGCCCTAGTACTGACCCAAAGTGAGGAACAGAAGTCCATAGCCCTTGGCCCTTTAAAGACTGTGCTATTGTTATGACCTAGCCCTGGGGCAAAATATCTCAGCAGTGCCAGGCCCTGCAAGCTAGCAGCAGAGGAGCCAGAATCAAAAGGATGGGAAAAATGAGTAAACAGCAAAAGAAACTCCTGACTCTAGAAAATCATCTAGGTGAAATGGATGAATATTCAAAAAATTAATTTCCTAGATTAAAAAAGAGGAAATAGATTACTTAAGTAAACACATCACAGAAAAATAAATTGAGCAAGTTCTGAGTCAGTTTCCCAAGAAAAAATCCCCAGGGCTAGATGGATTCACAAGTGAATTCTATTAAACATTTAAAAAACAATTAATCCCAAGACTATACAAACTACTTGGCAAAATAAACAAAGAATGAGTCACACCAAATTCTTTTTTATGACACAAATATAGTATTGATACCTAAGTCATAAAGACCAAAAACAGAGAAAGAAAATTAAAGACTACTTTCCTTAATGAACATTGATGCAAAAACTTAAATAAAATATTAGTAAAGAGACTACAGCAATATGTCACAAGAAGTATTCACTATGACGAGGTGGGATTTATACCAGGAATACAAGGTTAGTTTAATATTGGGAAAATTGTCAGCATGAATAACATTATCAATAATCAAACTAACCAAAGACACATGATTATCTCAATATATAAAAAAGACTTTGACAAAATAAAATACTCATTCCTATTGAAAACACTAGAAAGCATAGGAATAAAAAAAAGCCTTTCCTTAAAATTATAATTAGTATTTATTTAAAACCATCAGTAAGTATCAATTGCAATGGGGTAAATTCCTTCCCAATAAGATCAGGAGGAAGCAAGGATGTTCATTATCACCAGTATTATTTAATATTGTACTAGAAATGCTAGCATTAGCAATTAGAGAAAAAAAGAAATTGAAGAAATTAAAACAGGCAATATGTAATTTAAACTATCACTCTTGGTGAATGATATGATGGTATACCTAGAGAATCCTGAAAATTAATTAAAAAACTAATTGAAATAATTAATAATTTTAGCAAAGTTGCAGGATACAAGATAAACCCACACAAATCATCAGCATTTCTATATATTTCCATAAAAGCTCAGCAGAAAGAATTAGAAAAAGAAAATACATCTTAAAATAACTCTAGAAAATATAAAATACCTGGAAATTTATTTGCCAAGACTAATGCAGGGATTCTATGAACACAATGACAAAGCAGTTTTCATACCACTAAAGTCAGATTTAAACAATTGGAAAAATATTAATTGCTTTTGGGTAGGATGAACTAATATAATAAAAATGACAATCCTACCTAAATTGATTTACTTAATTCAGTGCCGTGCCAATCAAACTACCAAAAAACTATTTTATAAAGAACAGAAAAAATAATAACAAAATTAATCTGGAAGACCAAAAAATCAGGAATATCAAGGAAACTAATAAAAAAAAAAGTGAAGGATGGTGGTCAAACAGTATGTAAGGATGAGGGATGGTACAAAAAGAGCCAGAAGAAGGCCTTTGGTGATGGTGACAGTTGATACCAGAGGGAATTCTGGGTAATGCTCTGGAAGAGGAAGGAAAAGAAAGGACTTCCAGTGGAGGACAGAGAGAGGGAGAAGGAGAACATCTCAGCTCGAATCCAGTCCTGAGGGCTTCCTGAGGATCTTTCTTTGGACACTGAAAACCCTGATTCCCTGGTCAAAGGCATCCCATTTCTTCTCACCCAGCAAGACTTCAACTCTCAATATAGCTAAGTTTTGAGACTCCATTTTGGGAGCCGTCTCTTGGGCTCCTTTCCCCATTACCCAACCTTGCTGAGAGTCCCTTTCTGGTCTAACTTACAATTATAGAAAAGGATAGAAATTGAAACAGAAGGAGAAGGGACAAGGTGGGAGACACTTAGGAGTGGAGACCCCAAAGGTTCCCACCTGAGTGATGGACTCCATAGAAATAGAGAAGACGGCACCCCAAAATCCCTCTTCCCTTCACCCCTTTCCCTAACCCCTGAATTGTGAAGAATAAAAGCCATTCATTAGTCAGATAGCATTCCAGAGTGCCTGAGAGACAAGGGGGAGGGGAATCACAGCTTAATCTATTTGCCTCAGTCTTGGAGCCAGACCACCCTCTGTGAAGTTGACTGATCTTGAGGGAGGCGTGTGTGAACCCTGCCCTCATTCAGAATCAGTATGGGATACCACATACCTCATATTAAAGGGAAACCTCACCCCCAAATCCTGTGGGGCAGCACGACCATCCAGGTCCCCCAGTTTGGGGGTGACACCCCTTCAAAATCACTTGCAGTGCGTGTTTGGTGGGAGGGAGAGCTAGAAGAGTCTCCCCTCATAGACTCTCTCTCTCTTCTATCATAACATTCAGGTACTGGCTCTCTTTATTCTTATAAGTACCAGATCCTAAACTATACTATAAAAGAGTAATCATCAACACAATCTGGTACTGGCTAAGAGATAAAAGTGTGGATCAGTGGAATAGATTAGTGATGAATGACCTAGGCAATCTAGTGTTTGACAAACTAAAGACCACTGCTTTTGGGTTAAGAACTCACTATTTGACAATAACTGCTCTGGAAATTAGAAAATAGTATTGAAAATTATGTTTAGATGAATATCTTACAACCTATACCAAGATAAGGTGAAAAAGAGTATATGATTTAAACACGAAGAATGATATTATAAGCAAATTAGGGGAATATAGAATAATTTACCTGCAGATCTATGGAGAAGGGAAGAATTTTTGACTAAAGAAGAGATAAAGACTAAATTTCATTACATTAAATTTGATAGGTTTTGTAGAAACAGCCAATACCCCCAAGATTAGAAGGGAAACAAGTAGGGCAAAAAATTTTATAACAAATCTCTCAGGTAAATTTCTCAAATATATAAAGAACTAAGTCAAATTTATAAAAATAGAAGTCATTCTCTAATTGATAAATGGTCAAAGGATATGAATAGGCAGTTTTCAGATGAAGAAATCAAAGACATAAAAAAATATGACAAAATTTCTAAATGTCCCTTGATTAGAGAAATGTAAATTAAAACAACTCTGCGATACTTATCAGATTGACCGAGATGACAGTAAAGGAAAATTATCAATTTTGGAGGGGATGTAGCAAAATTGGTACACTAATGCATTGCTAGTAGTTGTGAACTGATTCAACCATTCTGGAGGGTAATTTGGAATTATGTTCAAAGTTCTTTAAAAGAATGCATACCTTTTTTTTTAAATTAAGTAATACCACTATTAGGTCTGTATCTCAAAGAGAATTGAGAAAGGACCTGTGTGTGCGAAAATATTTATAGTTCCTTTCTTTGTGGTGGCAAAGAATTGGAAATAAAAGGGAAGTCCTTTAATTGGGAAATGGTTGAACAAATTTTGGTATATGATGGTTATGCAATACTCTTTTGCTATAAGGAATGATGAATAGGATGATTTCAGAAAGTCTTGAAGACTTAAGTGAACTGATTAAGAGTGAAATAAGCAGAACCAGGAGATCTTTATTCACAATAACTACAATATTGTGGAACAATCAAATGTTATATACTTTGCTACTCTTAGCAATACCAGAACAATTCTGAGAATATATGAAAAAGAATGCTATCTACCTCCATAGAAAGAATTGTTGGAGTAGAAATGGCAGATGAAAATATATGATTTATCACTTGTTTATTTTGGAATATGTTTTGAGGTTTTATTTCTATAAGATTATTTGCTTATGAAATTGAATCATATGGACCCAGACTGAATTGCTTGTCAGCTCTGGGAGAAGGTCGGGAATAAAGGAGGGAGCCAATATGGACCATATAATTTTGGAAAACTTATGTACAAATTTGTCATTAAAATAAAAAATAAAGATGTTTTGTATCTATTACATTTTAATACATTTCCTTTGAACTAACTCTGTTGTTGTTATTTGGTCATTTTAAGTCATGTTGAACTCTTTGTGATCTCATTTTGGGTTTTCTTGGCAGAGAAAATGGAATGGCTTGCTATTTCCTTCTTCCATATCATTTTATAGGTCAGAAAACTAAGGCAAACAATGTTAAGTGACTTGCCATGGAACACACAACTAGTGTCTATGGCCATATTTCAACTCAGGAAGATGATTATTTGTGGGAAGCCGTTTGATATTTTAAAGCCTTTGGAGAAATAGGATCAAATTTAGGGCCTGTTATCTGGATTCTCTACGTGACCAATCCAGACTGAGGCAGTCTTTGTGTTTGGTTCTGGTCACCTGAGCCCCGAAAAGCTCTGGTACCAGCAGGTAGGTTAATCCAAAATCAACTTGATCCCTCCAAGAGGCTATTAGGAGTCATTTAGAGAAACAGAGTCTGTAACAGATATTTTATCTGGATCCCATTACAAAATCATCGGCAAGTAAAACTGTGTGTATGATTTTTCTGCACTGCATGTCAGGAATGCAGATAGAATGGGCCATCTAAGATAAAAATCTGAGGCTCCTCTTTTGACTCAGTTTTGATCCCCACCTTTCTTAGAACTCCTATTGGAAAACTTTGAAGTGGCAGACCAGCATCTACTGAGTTAATGATTTCTCTCCTTGATAATTAAGAAGCCTGAACCCTAACAAACATTACTTAAGATAAGTCTGCATACTTAGATAAGTATGGCGCTTTTAGTCTTGACTTTATTTGTCCAGGTGCCTATAATCCTGGAAGACAGAACTCAATAAGTGAGCATCTCCATAAAAATATTTCCTCTCCCAGAATTATCCCTACTAATTGATGGTTGGAAATTGGCCATTGTCTTGGTACTTATACCTTTACTCTTTAGACTTTAATGGGTTATGTATGATCTGTTACCCCTTCATAGCTGTGTTCTTTGTTTGAAACAAGTATATAATAAACTACGAAGCCCACAGACTTTGGGACAGCATGGGCTAACCACTAGTCTAGTTGTTCTTATTTTCTTTCTCCTGCCTTAACCATCCTATGCCACCACGCCGCTCAGGACCCCAAAAAATCATATAGAGGCATGGCCCCCTATAATTATTCCTGACTCCAGTCTCAGGACTTTCTTCACTGGGCCACCTTTATACCTTAACTTTTCTTGCTTTACAACTGCTAACCAAATAATATTGATATTAGCATGTGGTGAACCATAGAGTTTAATGGACAGAGTTGAAGACTTATCAAACAATTTTTAGGGCTGCTTATTCATCTTGGGTGTCTTATTTTTTACTCAATTCTCACCCGTGCCTCTAAGAAGCTAAAGCATATAGTGGGCACACCCTGGTAAAGCCTGTAGGATTAGGGAAACTGTGAGATCAGGGGTCAGGGCCAATGAAGTCTCCCCAAACCCTGGTCTTTGGAGAAACAGGCAGACTTGACTGGATGGGAGGGGCAAGAGCCTGTGGAGTACTCCTTAACCTACCCCCCCATCCCTGTAAGCAGTTGGAAGTCAGTTAACTGTCTTGTTATGGAGGATAATTTAGCTTGGTAACTTCTTGGCCAAGATGGAAAGTAGATAAAGATTAAACCCCTTGTGATAATATCTTTCTCTGTATATATTATTTCCCCACAGGATGGACTAGGTGAGGCTTGATGTCTTAGGAGGAGCCCACTGACTCTGAAACTAGGATCAACTTCAAAGGCACTAGTAATAGGAACTTGGCTTATGGAGGATGTGAGTATTTCCTCACATTATCTGTATCCAGACAAAGTTCCTAGATGATAAGGGTTTAGTGATATCTGGGAATAGGAAGGACAGGGGGAATGGTTTAGGAATGTTAAGTAAGGGGAAGCTACCTAAAACAGCTATGTCAAATAAGCAGCCTCTCCCCACAAAGGGGAAAATGTATCTTGAATAGCTGACCTCTAAGACCCTAATTATTCTTCTTTCTAAACATAGATAGCTAAACTAAGGTAGACTGTGGCCTTGCTTGAAGGTCTAACAAAGTAAAGCAGCTTTGGCTGTCAGAGACTGAATGGCTCCAGCATCTATACAGAGAGTATGTGTCCCAAGAGCCCAGAGCCAAGAATCAGGACCTTGCAAGAAGGGTGACCTGGCTTTTTATACCAGGACTCCAACTGCCTTTAACTGCCCCCTGTCTTAGAGTTTTTTTTGGGGGGGGGCACTATGGAATTCTGTGATGTAGCTTGAACTCCTCTCAGAAATATGGATCCCATAAACCTTCTTGGCAGATACTCTAAATTATGTTAAATGTAATCAACAGGATTTAGAAACGTCTATGAATTAAAGGGATACCATCCCAACCATGTGAAGACGTCCTCTGGTGGAATGGACAGATAAGAACATTTGTTCTAAAGATCATGAAGGTTCCTGAAGCAGGCACTGTGGAGTGTTTAGAGATTCCTTAGTCATCAAGGACACTGAGGACATCCATTGCATCCAAAGGCATAACCAGGTCTGAGTTTTTTTTTCCCTTACCTTTGGAATCAGATGACTCCAGAAAAGAGGGGAAGGCTGATGACTGTGCAATGCTGCTACAATTAAATCCAATTCATGCACAAGTCAAGGCATTACTTTGTTATATCATTGATCTTCTTTTAAAAGAAAGGATAAAGGCAATGATGAGACTAAGGTATCTTAGTCTTATCTTAGTCTTTGCAGATGATATGATGGTCTACTTAAAAAATCCTAGAGAATCAACTAAAAAATTAGTAGAAATAATCAAAAACTTTAGCAAAGTTGCAGGATACACAATAAATTCACATAAATCATCATCATTTCTATATATTTCCAACACATCACAGAAGCAAGAGTTAGAAAGAGAAACACCATTTAAAATCACCCTAGACAATATAAAATACTTAGGAATCTATCTACCAAAACAAACATAGGAATTATACGAACACAACTACAAAACACTTCCCAGACATTTAAAATAGATCTAAACAATTTGAAAAACATAGATTGCTCTTGGGTAGGACAAGCTAACATAATAAAAATGACCATTCTACCCAAATTAATTTACTTATTTAGTGCTATACCTATCAAACTACCAAGAAACTTTTTTACAGAATTAGAAAAAACTATAATAAAGTCCATTTGGAAGAACAAAAGATCAGGAATATTAAGGGAAATAATGATAAAAATGTGAAGGAAGGAGGCCTACCAGTACCAGATATTAAACTATACTATAAAGCAATGGTCATCAAAACAATATGGTACTGGCTAAGAGATAGAAGGGAGGATCAGTCGAATAGACTTGGGGTAAGTGACGTCAGCAAGACAGTATATGATAAACCCTAAGAGCCCAGATTTTGGGACAAAAATCCACTATTTGACAAAAACTGCTGGGAAAATTGGAAAACAATTTTGGAGAGATTAGGTTTAGATCAACATCTCACACCCTACACCAAGATAAATTCAGAATGGGTGAATGACTTGAATATAAAGAAGGAAACTATAAGAAAATTAGGTGAACACAGAATAGTATACTTGGCAGATCTCTGGGAAAGAAAAGATTTTAAAACCAAGCAAGAGTTAGAAAAAAGTTACAAAATGTAAAATAAATAATTTTGATTACATTATATTAAAAAGGTTTTGTACAAACAAAAACAATGCAACCAAAATCAGAAGGGAAACAACAAACTGGGGAAAAAGTCTTTATAACAAAAAACTCTTACAAAGGCCTAATTACTCAAATATACAAGGAACTAAATCAATTGTACCAAAAATCAAGCCATTCTCCAATCAATAAATGGCCAAGGGACATGCATAGGCCATTTTCAGATAAAGAAATCAAAAGTATCAATAAGCACATGAGAAAGTGTTCTAAATCTCTAATAATTAGAGAAATGTAAATCAAAATAACGCTGAGGTATCACCTCACACCCAGAAGACTGGCTAAAATGACAGCAGTGGAGAGTAATGAATGTTGGAGGGTGCAAAATTGGGACATTAATGCACTACTGGTGGAATTGTGAATTGATTCAACCATTCTGGATGGCAATTTGAAATTATGCCCAAATAATGCTAAAAGATTGCCTGCCATTTGATCCAGCCATAATATTGCTGGGAATGTACCCCAAAGAGATCATAGATAAACAGACTTGCACAAAAATATTGATAGCGACTCTTTTTGTAGTAGCAAAAAACTGGAAAATGAGAGTATGCCCGTCATTTGGGGAATGGCTGAACAAGTTGTGGTATATGCTGGTGATGGAATACTATTTTGCTTAAAGGAATAAAGAACTGGAGGAACTCCATGTGAAATGGAATGACCTCCAGGAATTGATGCAGAGTGAAAGGGGCAGAGCCAGAAGAACATTGTACACAGAGACTGATACACTGTGGTACAACCAAATGTAATGGACTTTTGTACAAGCAGCGATGCAATGACCCAGGACAATTCTGAGAGACTTATGGAAAAGAACACTACCCACATTCAGAGGAAGAACTACAGGAGTGGAAACACAGAAGAAAAACAACTGCTTGAACACATGGGTTGATGCAGACAGGTTTTGAGGTATAGACTCCAAACGACCACCCTAATACAATTATCAATAATATGGAAATAGTTCTTGATTGATTACACATGGAGGAACCAGTGGAAATACGCGTCGGATATGGGGTGGGGTATTGCGGGGGAGAGAGTAAGAATATGAATCACATAACAATGGGAAAATTTTTTTCTAAAAAATAAAAAAAGAAAAGAAAGGATAAGTAACATTAGTCATAAAGTAGTCATTCATTACCCAATGGAGATTAATCTATAACATGAGAGTTTCAAGTTGTATAAAGTATATAGTGTTGGTATTGGGGAAATAGGAACCATTTTCTTCTCTGCAAAGTTTAGAATTATAGAATGACATAGAATAGATATTAAATGATTTACACAGAATCTCATTGCCAGAATGTGTGAGAAGCTGGATTGTGATCTAGGTCTTCCAGACATCAAAGCTGATTTTCTATCTAAAATTCTGTGCTACCTTTCTTTCAACTACCTCATAATGCTTGAACATTTTCTTTTTTATATTGAGTTTTTTTTTTTTACTTTTAGTGATGCATCTGTAATGCTATTTGAATAATTTAAAATTGACACATAGCAAACTGGATTGATTATTTTCATGCTATAGGTTGAACATTCATATTGTTGTAGGGTAAATCCATATTTTAAAATAACAAATATCCACTCATAATATTCTATGCTTATTTTTTTTTGATTGCCTCTATTTGGAGTCTTCATGGTATATTTGGAGGGAAAACCATTGGACTAAGACATAATCATATTTGCATTTTATTTGCTTTGGAATCAATATTCCAGAATTAAATATGCATATGGAAAATTTGCTGATCCAAATAGGGTGTAATTGAGAAGTTTCACATTCTAAATTTAAAGTACAGTTTTTGTCTTCTCAATGAGTTTCAAAACTATATATGAAATGAAATGAAGCTTTCAAAGTCAGAAAAAATTCAATATTTTAATAAGAATACAAAATTATAATCCAAATAATATGAAGCTGGTCTTCTACTTTCTAGTCTTATAGTAAAAACAAACTGCCAAAATAAATTTAGTTAATGATATTGATAATTCAGGTAAACCCTGTTTTTGTACTTATGTAGTAAACAATTCCCTCTTCCATATCACTTGTCATTAGAGACCCTGTCCCAAATTTTGCAGTATTTTTTGCATTCAGATGTTATGAACATTAGAATTTTGTGCTTTTTAGATAAACAGTACTAAATAAAATTATAATATATGTCCCCAGAAAGAAATCCCTTTATGAATATTTGTATGGAGCTAATATCCAGTGATTGACTCTAGACAACACATTGAAAATGGATCATAGTCATTAGAAATGTTATTTGTTCTGACTCATAAATTCCACAGATGTCAGTTAGCATGGAACTCAATTGATACGTTAGTTTTCCTTAGTTCTTTGTTTGGAATATTTTTACATTATGCTCAGAATAACAGTGTAAATTACTGTAATTATATTTCTTATTGATGATGTAAAATCATTCCATATAGGTGCCCCAAGATTGATTTGAATTTGTACTTTATATCTAACTACATGAAATAAATAGTAACAAACTAATTCATATAAAATGCTTCTTAACTGAGTGGAAATTTAGAAAATAACTGCATTCTAATTTGGAAATGCATATTAAGGGGCAGAGTGAATATGGCAGAGTGAAAGGTGGCAACTTTGCCTTTGATCCCTCATAATGTCCTCCAAAATCACACAAGAAATGTGCCAAACAGAAATCACAATAGGGATATGAATAAAAATTAAGTGAGTCATTTTTTCAAGGCAGGATGGCATAGATAGAGTGGTCTGTAGACACTGGTGGACTTTGAACTAGAGTGCAGGTAGCCAGTTATATATATATATATATATATATATATATATATATATATAGTTAGGAAAAAACAACATCCAAAGCAAAAAGACCAGTACCCAGGTACAATAAAGCTAAGATGAATGCACATATGTTGGAATTAGTAACTAGTGCCATTTGGCAGCTTTCTGACCCTTTTCAAGTTCCTAGATGCAAACCTAGGGTTAGAGAGAAATGGTTGTAGTCACAGTTGTGAGGGAGCAAAGACCTACTTGTCTATGGAGGAACATTTCCCAGAAACATTGCTCTATCACTCAGAGCTCAAGAGAAGTGTGACAATGCACTTCAAATCTTTTGTACCACACATAAACCTGCAGACAAAATAAGACAAGTGACCAAAATCAAAAGGGAGCCAGTACTTCAGGCACTCTGAAGTGTAGATACTCACAGCAACTAATTATGACTGAATCCAGAAGTAGTCTCTGGAAATTCAATCACAGACAAGCCAACAGACTCAAACACTGGGTCAGAAATATTCAGTGTCTGCTGGGTGAGGAGCACAATGAAAAGAATACTTTTCAGATTACAGCATTTTAGAAAAACTGAGACTTACAGATCCCAGACTGATCTGTGAAAGCACCCAGCAGGACACAGAAGACAGATGCTTACATCAGATAAACCTGTAGAAGTGAGGAGAATACAACATTAACATAAATTCTGAAGTCAAGAAGTAGCCTGGAAAAGTAATGAAACATAAATAGAAAAAGGATCACAAAATCCTATTATGGTGAAAGGGAAAATTAAGACACAAAATATAGAAGATGACACTAGTTTTACTGTCTATTTCCTCCTATATCTCGTGTAAATTATCCTTACAAAATTTGGGTGCTATGTCATTTGATGCTTAGTATTTATTGATATCACTTCATTTTCTATGCTGTCTTTCGGTGATTTTTTACTTTTCCTTAATCTGAAATCATGATTGCTACTCCTGTTTTTTTCTTTTAACTTTTGTTGAGGCATGATAGATTCTGCTCCAGTACTTAGCTCTGCATGTGTTTCCCTGCTTAAAATATATTTCTTGAAGATAGAATGTTGTGGGATTCTGGTTTTTGATCCATTCTGATATCCTCTTCCATTTTGTGGGTGAGTTCATCCCATTCTCATTCACAGATATGATTACCAACTGTGTTTTTCATTCTCTCTTATTTTTTTTCTATTGATCTCTCTCTCTCTCTCTCTCGCTCTCTCTCTCGCTCTCTCTCGCTCTCTCTCTCTCTCTCTCTCTCTCTCTCTCTCTCTCTCTCCTTCCCTATTCAAAAATATTTTGCTTCTGACCCCTGCCACATAAAAGTGGTCTTCCCTTTTGACTATCATCCCTTCTCTTGTTTCAATCATCTTATTCTCAGCTGTATTGATTTTATGCACCTCTTTATATGAGAGAGTATATGCCCATATATCTCTTCTTTTCTCTTCTTCTAGTGTATTGTTATGAGGAAGAGCATTTGTGGATTAACTGGTGGTGTATAAGACTTGTTCCTGGTTCTTGTGACATCTGTGATCATTTTGGAGCACCATGGACCAGTGTAGTGAGAATCCCACCTCTCCAGCCCTCTCTAATTCTAGTTAGAGATTTAGCTTAGTTTAGACCAGTGGTTCCCAAACTTTTTTGGCCTATCCCCTTTCCAGAAAAAAATATTACTTAGCGCCCCTGGAAGTTAATTTTTTTTAAAATTTTAATAGCAATTAATAGATGCACCTGTGGCCATCACTGTCCCCCTGGAATGCTGCAGCACCCACCAGGGGATGGTGGCGCTCACTTTGGGAATCACTGGTTTAGACCTTAAGTTAATTAAATCATTTGGGTTATTCCTTCATGTAGTAAACCCTTTTCTTCCACTTCCCTTATTTAACATCAATAAACCCAGTTTGTACTTCCTGTCTCCTCTAATCCATTAAAAACCCACAACTTGAAGTTACCTACATCACTGGCTTTCCTTGGTTGATAGATTGTCAGTTAGCTGACCAACTGTCATTCCCCAAACCTCGCATCCCCATTTGGTTTCCCTTTGTTTACCTGTTAGCCCTTCCCTTCTGAAGTGTGGGAGTGTCCCCAATTTGTCTGACATCTAGTTATTCCCCTATTCCCAGTATTTTCTTCTTCAGTATTCATCATTCTTTTCTGTTCCAGAACACATGTCAATACATTTTTTTCTTTATAATGAATACTTTTTTATTTTCAAATTTTATCAGTTGTATATAGAAACAATTTTGACAACTTTTTTGTCATTTTATAATTTAGATTTTCTCCCTTCCTATTTTAATGCTTATTCAAGAGATAGTGAATAGTGTGATATAGGTTATACCCAGAATTTCATATAATACATATTTCCATATTTCTCACATGATGAGAGATGACATATTACATATATAATGGGAATTTCATGAAGGAAATATAATAGAAGATGGTATGCTTTGATCTGCACTCAGACTCCTACAATTCCTTCCTTGACTCTGACCAGCATTTTCATCATGGGTCCCTTCTGGTTATCTTAGAGATTTGCGTTGCTGATAATGGTTTAGTCCTTCACAGTTGATCATTTTATAATATTTCTGTTACCATATAGATTGTTCTCCTGGTTTTGCTCACTTCATTTTGTAGCAGTTTCTATGTCTTTCCAGTATTTTCTGAACTCATTCTGTTTCATCATTTCTTATGGAGCAATAGTATTTCATTACAACCATATACCATAATGTCTTAATCCATTCCCCACGTGATAGGTAACCCTTCAATTACCAATTTTTTACTACTGAAAAAGAGCTGCTAAAATATTTGGTGGAGATAGGTCCTTTTCCCTTATCTCTGATTACTTATACAGATCCAGTAATTACATTGCTAGAATCCACATAGTTTTGTGGGCCTTAGAGTCTGGTTCTATATTGTTCTTCAGAATGGTTGTATCAGTTCACAGTTCAACCAACAGTATTATATTAGTGTTCCAATTTTCCCACATCCCCTACAACATTATTTTTCAATGTTAGCCATGTTATTCAATCTGAAAGGTATGAGGCAGTATCTCAGGGCTCTTTTAATTTGCTTTTCCTTAATCAGTAGTGATTTGGAGCATTTTTTTATGTAAGTATGGAAAGCCTTAGTTTCTTCTCTGAGAATTGCTTGTTCATATCCTTGGGAAATGCTTTGCATTCTTATAAATTTGTCTCAGTTCTCCATATAATTGAGAAATAAGGCTTTTGTCAGAGATAATTAATATAATTTTCCCCCAAATTTTTTTCTTTATAATCTTGGGTTACATTGGTTTTATTTGTATAACCCCTTTTAAATTTAACATAATCAAACTTGTCTATTTCATTTTTTGTAATGTTCTCTATGTCTTGTTTGGTCATAAAATCTTCCCTTTTCTATAAATCTAATAAACTTTTCCATGTTCCCCTAAACTTTTTATGGTATCACGCTTGATTTCTATATCATTTCTATATCAATGATCTATTTTGACTTTATGTTGGTATTTTGTGTGAGATGTTGGTCTATGCCACTCTCTCTTTTTGCTCTTCCTGATTTATCCATCCATAACATATTTATGTAATAAAAGGAGTTTGGAAGGATTCTTTCTTCCCATATTTTTCTAAATACTATATGTAGTATTAGAATTAGTTATTGTTTGAATGATTAGTAGAATTTATGTGTGAATCCAATTGGCACTAGGATTTTTTTTCTTTAGAGTTCATTGAAGGTTCCTTGAATTTTTCTTTTTTTTTTTTTTAATACTGAGGTTTTATTTGTACTGAGAATCAAGAAACTTCTCTCTTTTAATTATCCTTATGGAAACACAGAATTAGAAGAAAAATTGGAACTCACCTAATCTATCTCTATCATTTAGTTCAGTTTTAGAGATTAATAAAGTCAGAAGTGAGAAAGATTGGAACTTGTTCAAGCTCACATGATTAAACTAGTGGAGAAGCTAGGATTAGAACTTTGTCCTTCCAATTTAAGACATCTCTGTCCTAATTGATTTTTAAAATATTTACTTAGTAACCACAACAACAGAAATCACTCAAATAAACAAAATTTTAAAAATTACATGAAAGACCACAAATTTTATATCATTTACAATTTGTTTAAACTATTTAAATGATATATATGTTAACATAAACATCCTCTGATTTTGAGTTCTTTTTGGATTTGTATTATTTGGATACATTTTTCTCTTGACTTTGTGGCTTTTTTAATGTAATCATGGAATGTATTATTCTTGTTCTTGTTTTGTCTTTTCATATATTTCCTTTATTTTCTTTATATTTTCAATATTTTTCAGTTCAGTAATATAATGTAATCTATTACTTTCAAACATCACCATCTATTCAACAATTTCTATCTACTGAATGTGTTACTTCCAGTTAGTCATAATAAAGAAAACTTCTATAAATATTTTCATATGAACACAGCTTTTTTAACCTTTCAATAACACCCTTGTAGGTTTAATCTTAGTCATGGGACCTCTAGGCCAATGAACATTAACAGTTTTATAGTTCTTGTTTATACTATCTTGTTTTAAATAAAAAAATCAAAGTTTCTCTAACAATGTAATATTAGACCTGTTTCTCCATGTTTCTATAAGTATTTTATTTGATCACTTTAGCTCATTTGATTCTCAGTGTTACCAGGACTATATTTTCCTTTATTGATCCTTAGACCAAAGATATACTCTATTGCCAGGACCATACTCTTTCCAAAACAAGTCTTTCCATCTGGGTCATACCCAGTGGAACTTATATTCCAGTACCACAACACCTCAAGGATGCCGGATTACCTCCATAGTGTGATGAGTATTAAGATTTTCTTAGAATATTTATATTCTATAAACCATTGTTGTCCCACCATAAACAATTTTTGGATTATATGTGTGCTCAGATTTAGATTTATTACTTAACTCTTGTAGGTATGTGTGGATTCTCAAAATATCAATCTTATTTAGCTTATTCTATTTGTCTCTTTCATTTCTTAATAAATTTTGGTCAGATTTATCTAGCTCTAAGAGGGAAAAATGAAAGTCTACCTCTATTAAAATTTTGTTATACATTTTATCTGTATTTTATGTGTTTTTTTTCCTTTAAAATTCTGGGTGCTATAACACCTCTTCCAATATTTATAATGCTTCATTATCTTTAGTAACTCCCCAACATAATATAGTTACCCTGTTCATTCCTTCTGTATTAATGGCTATCTTTGAGAGAGGTGAGGTGGTAAAAAGTGATGGGCCAGAGAAGTTTGAATATGTTAGTCTTCTAGGGAGAGGTTGGAGCACTAAATGGTCTAAGATGAGACAAGGTGGGGATAAAAGGGGGTTAATAGTAGAGGACACCAAAAGAAACTTGAATGAATACGGAAAATAGCATATTCTATACTGCACAAAGAGGGCATGGGAAGGGGAGGTGATGAATATTATTGTAAGAAGAGAAAGAGAGCATTAATAGGTAATAATTAAACCTTAATCTCAGAAGAATTAATCCAGAGAGGGAAGAGTAGCTATATCCACTGGGATATAGAATTGTACCTAACCCTCCTGAGAAAGTCAGAAGGGATAAACCAAGGGGAGTAGAGGAGTGGGGAGGTCAAAAAAAGGGAGGGGAGGAAACAGGGGGAGGAATTCATTAGGCCTTAAAAATAATAAAATAAAATAAAATAAAAAGAGGAGAATAATAAGGGAGGGGTGGAAGGGAAGTAAACCAAGGGAGGGGACAAGGGGGACTGAATTAAAACAAACCACTGGTTTAAAAGGAAATAGTGTAAGAAGAAGGGGTAGAACTAGGAAAGGATACCGAAATGTTGGGGAATACGCAGCTGATAATTATAACTCTGAATGTGAATGGGATGAACTTACCTATAAAACAGAAGCAAATAGCAGAGTGGATTAGAAAACAAAATCCTACCATAAGTTGTTTACAAGAAACACACATGAGGCAGGTGAACATACATAGGGTTAAGGTCAATGGCTGGAGCAAAATCTATTGGGCTTCAACTGAGAAAAAGAAGGCAGGAATTTTGATTGTGATTTCTGACAAAGATAAAGTAAAAATATATTTGATTAAAAGAGAGAGGGAAAGTAATTACAACCTGATAAAAGGCAGTATAGACAATGAGGAAACAACAGTACTCAACATATATGCAACACATGGTATAGCATCTAAATTTCTAAAGAAGAAACTGGCAGAGCTCAAGGAGGAAATAGATAGTAAAACTATACTAGTGGGAAATCTAAATATTCCTCTTTCAGATCTAGATAAATCAAACCAAAAAATAAATAAAAAAGAGAAAAGAGGGGAATGAAATCCTAGAAAAATTAGAGCTAATAGAAATGTGGAGGAAAATAAATAGGGACAAAAAGGAATACAACTTCTTTTTAGCTGCACATGGTACATTCACAAATATTTACCATGTACTAGGGCATAGAAACATGGCAAACAAATGCAAAGGAGAAGAAATTATAAATGTAACATTTTCAGACATAATGCAATAAAAATAATAATCAATACGGGCACCTGGACAGGCAAATCAAAAACTAATTGGAAATTAAATAACATGATTCTACAAAATCAGTTAAAGAACAAATCAGAGAAACAATTAATAATTTCATTAAAGAGAATGACAATGATGAGACATCCTACCAAATTCTGTGGGATGCAGCTAAAACAGTACTTGGAGGAAATTCATATTCTTGAGTGCATATGTTAACAAATTAGAAAGGGCAAAGATCAATTAACTGGGCATGCAAATCAAAAAACTAGAAAGGGAACAAATTAAAAATCCCTAGTCAAAAACTAAATTAGAGATTATAAAAATTGAAGGAGAAATCAGTAAAATTAAAAGTAAAAGAACTATTGAATTAGTAAATAAGACTAGAAGCAGATACTTTGAAAAAACAAATAAAATTAACAAAGTACTGGTCAATCTAATTTAAAAAAATGAAAGAAGAAAACCAAATTATCAGTAGCAAAGATGAAAATGGATACCTCACTTCTAATGAACAGGAAATCAAAGCAATCATTAAAAACTATTTTACCCAATTATATGTAAAGAAATTTAACAATCTAGGTAATATGGATAAATATTTGCAAAAATATAAATTGCCTAGATTGACAGAAGAAGAAATAGAATACTTAATCACATCTCAGAAAAAGAAATTGAAAAAGTCATCAAAGCTTCTGGGTTAAGAAGGAGGCAGAGTAAAAAGCAGCTACTTAACCACTCCTGACCCATGCATATAGAACTCCTCAAAAAGGCATAAAAACAAATCCAGACGAAAGAAATGGCACCACAACTGCGTGCAGCATTGAAGGTATGTGGAATCAGGGCATTTCCATGACTTAAAGGGCAGCTCTCACTAAAACACAAGCTGAGCAACCCACCGCCTCCCCAACACCTACAGTTCCAAAGCCAGTGCAAAAGAATTAGAGAAAAATAAGGCAGGAGTGGTTATAATGAATTCTGACAAAGCCAAAGTAAAAATAGAGATGATTAAAATAGAAAGGGAAGGTAATTATATCCTGAGAAAAGGCAGTATAGACAATGAGGAAATAACAGTGCTCAATATGTATGCACCAAATGGCATAGCATCCAAATTCCTAATGGAGAAAATGGCAGAGCTCAAGAAGGAAATAGATAGCAAAACCATAATAGTGGGAGATCTAAATATTCCTCTTTCAGATATAGATAAATCAAACCAACAAATGAATAATAAAGAGATAAGAGACGTGAATGAAGTCCTAGAAAATTTAGATTTAATAGATATGTGGAGAAAAAGAAATAGGGACAAAAAGTAATACACCTTCTTTTCAGCTGCACATGGTACATTCACAAAGATCGACCATGTAATAGGGTATAGAAACATTGCAAACAAATGCAAAAGAGCAGAAATAATAAATGTAACCTTCTCAGATCATAATGCAATAAAAATAATAATTAGTTTTTTATCAAGAAAATCAAAAACAAATTGGAAATTAAATAATATGATTCTACAAAACTAGCTAGTCAAAGAAGAAATCATAGAAACAATCAACAATTTCATTGAAGAGAATGACAATGATGAGACATTCTACCAAACTCTGTGGGATGCAGCCAACACAGTACTCAGCAGGAAATTTATATCCTTGAGTGCATATATTAACAAATTAAGGAGGGCAGAGACTAATGAATTGGGCATGCAACTTAAAAAACTAGAAAGCGAGCAAATTAAAAATCCCCAGATGAAAACTAAAGTGGATAAACTAAGAATCAAGGGAGAAATTAATAAAATCAAAAGTAAAAGAACTATTGAATTAATAAATAATACTAGAAGCTGGTATTTTGAAAAAACATATAAAATAGACAAATTATTGGTAAATCTAATAAAAAATGGGAAATAAGAAAACCAAACTGACAGTATCAAAGATGAAAAGGGAGACCTCACCTCTAATGAAGGGGAAATTAAGGCAACCATTAAAAACTATTTTGCCCAATTATATGACAATAAATATAGCAATCCAGGAGATATGGATGAATATTTAAAAAATATAAATTGCCTAGATTAACAGCAGAAGAAATAGAATACCTAAATAATCCCATATCAGAAAAAGAAATTGAACAAGCCATCAAAGAACTCCTAAGAAAAAATCGCCAGGGCCTGATGGATTCACAAGTGTATTCTATCACATATTGAAAGAGCAAGTAATCTCAATACTATACAAATTATTTGATATAATAAGCAAAGAAGGAGTCCTACAAAATTCCTTTAATGACTCAGATATGATACTGACTCCAAAGCCAGGGAGATCAAAAACAGAGAAAGAAAACTACAGACCAATCTCCCTAATGAACATAGATGCAAAAATCCTAAATAGAATACTAGCAAAGAGACTCCAGCAAGTGATCAAGAGGGTTATCCAACACTATCAGGTGGGATTCATACCAGGAATGCAAGGATGATTCAACATTATGAAAACCATCCACATAATTGACCCTATCAATAATCTAATGAAGAAAAATCATACAATTATCTCAATAGAAGCTGAAAAAGCCTTTGATAAAATACAGCACCCATTCCTATTGAAAACCCTGGAAAATATAGGAATAGAAGGACCTTTCCTAAATATAATAAACAGTATATATCTAAAACCATCAACAAGCATCATCTGCAATGGGGATAAATTAGAAACCTTCCCAATAAGATCAGGAGTGAAACAAGGATGCCCATTATCATCTCTTATTATTCAACATTGTACTAGAAACACTAGCAGTAGCAATTAGAGAAGTAAAAGAAATTGAAGGTATCAAAATAGGCAATGAGGAGACTAAGCTATCACTCTTTGCAGATGATATGATGGTCTACTTAAAAAATCCTAGAGAATCAACTAAGAAGCTTGTAGAAATAATCAACAACTTTAGTAAAGTTGCAGGATACAAAATAAATGCACATAAATCATCAGCATTTCTATATATCTCCAACACATCACAACAGCAAGAGGTAGAAAGAGAAACACCATTTAAAATCACCCTAGACAATATAAAATACTTAGGAATCTATCTACCAAAACAAACACAGCAATTAAATGAAAACAACTACAAAACACTTTCCAAACAAATAAAACTGGATCTAAACAATTGGAAAGCCATTGACTGCTCATGGGTAGGACGAGATAACATAATAAAAATGACCATTCTACTGAAATTAATTTACCTGTTTAGCGCCATACCTATCAAACTACCAAAAATCTTTTACTGAATTAGAAAAAATCTATAACAAATTTCATTTGGAATAACAAAAGATCAAGAATATTAAGAGAAATAATGAAAAAATGTGAAGAAAGGGGGTCTAGCAGTACCATATCTTAAACTATACTATAAAGCAGTGGCCATCAAAATGGTATGGAACTGGCTAAGAGACAGAAGGGAGGATCAGTGGAATAGACTTGGGGTAAATGACATCAGCAAGACAGTGTATGATAAACCCAAAGAGCCCAACTTTGTGACTTGAATCCACTATTTGACAAACACTGCTGGGAAATTTGGAAAACTATATGGGAGAGATTAGGTTTGAATTAACATCTCACACCTTACACCAAGATAAATTCAGAATGGGTTAATGACTTGAATATAAAGAGGGAAACTATAAATAAGTTAAGTGAACATACAATAGTATACTTATCTGAGCTCTGGGAAAAGAAAGATTTTAAAACAAAGCAAGAGTTAGAGAAAATTACAAAATATAAAATAAATGATGTTGATCATATCAAACTAAAAAGCTTTTGTACAAACAAAACAATGCAGCCAAAGTCAGAAGGGAAACAACAAATTGGGAAAAAATCTTTATAACAAAAAACCCTGACAGGGGTCTAATTACTCAAATATACAAGGAGTTAAATCAATTGTATAAAAAATCAAGCCATTCCCCAATTGATAAATGGGCAAGGAACATGAATAGGCAATTTTCAGATAAAGAAATCAAAAGTATTAATAAGCCCATGAGAAAGTGTTCTAAATCTCTAATAATTAGAGAAATGCAAATCAAAACAACTCTGAGATGTCACCTCACACCTAGCAGATTGGCTAAAATGATAGAAGGGGAGTGTAATGATTGTTGGAGGGCATGTGGCAAAATTGGGACATTAATGCATTGCTGGTGGAGTGGTGAACTGATCCAACCATTCTGAATAGCAATTTGGAACTATGCTCAAAGGGCTATAAAAGAATGCCTGCCCTTTGATCCAGCCATACCATTGTTGGTTTTGTACCCCAATGAGATCAGAGATAAACAAACTTGTACGAAAATATTTATAGTCGCACATTTTGTGATGGTAAAAAACTGGAAAATGAGGGTATGCCCTTTAATTGGGGAATGGCTGAACAAATTGTGGTATATGCTGGTGATGGTGCTATTGTGCTCAAAGGAATAATAAACTGGAGGAATTCCATGTGAACTGGAATGACCTCCAGGAATTGATGCAGAGAGAAAGGAGCAGAGCCGGAAGAATATTCTACACAGAGACCAATACACTGTGGTAAAATAGAATGTAATGGACTTTGATACGAGCAGCAATGCAATGACCCAGGGCAGTTTTGAGGTACTTATGGTAAAGAACACTACCCACATTAAGAGGAAGAACTGCAGGAGTGGAAACACAGAAGAAAAGCAAAGATTGGGGATGTAGACTTGAAACTAGCACTCCAGTGCAACTATCAATAATTTGGAAATAGGCCTTGATCAATGACACATGTTAAAACCAGTGGAAATGCACATCAGCTATGGGGGGGCATGTTGGGGTGTGAAGGGGTAAGTAAGAGCATGAATCATGTAACCATGTTAACTTTTCTAAAAAATAAATGTTATTAAATGTTAAAAATTCAATTCATTAAACATTAATGAAATACCTATAATGTGACAGGCATTTTTGCTTAAGTATTGAGAGTATACATTAAAAAAAATAAACTCCTCACCCTCAAAAAAAAAAAACTTCATCAAAGAACTCCCTAAGAAAAAATCCCCAGGACCAGATGAAATAATAAGTGACTTCTATCAGACTTTCAAAGAACAACTAATTCCAATACTATGCAAATTATTTGACATAATAAGCAAAGAAGGAATTCTACCAAACTCCTTTTATGATACAAATATGGTAGTGATCCAAAAGCCAGGTTGGTCAAAAACAGAGAAAAAAAAAAACTACAGACCAGTCTCCTTAATGAAAATAAATGCAAAAATCTTAAACAGAATACTAGCAAAACGTCTCCATGTGCAGCAGGGTAGCTCAGTGGATTGAGAGTCAGGCCTAGAGACAGGAGGTCCTAGTTTCAAATCCAGTCTCAGACACTTCCCAGCTGTGTGACCCTGGGCAAGTCACTTGATCCCCATTGCTTACCCTTACCACTCTTCCACCTATGTGCCAGTACACAGAAGTGAAAGGTTTAACGGGGTTATTCATTATGATCACGTGGTATTTATACCAAGAATACAAGGATGGTTCAATATTAGGAAAATCATTCACATAATTGACCATATCAACAAGGTAACAAACAAAAATCACATGATTATATTAATAGATGCTAAAAAGTCTTTGACAAAATACAGCATCCATTCCTATTGAAAATACCAGAAAGTATAGGAATAGAAGGGCCTTTCCTAAAAATAATAAACAGTATATATCTAAACCATCAACAAACATCATCTGCAATGGAGATAAATTAGAAGTATTCAAAATGATATCAGGAGTGAAACAAGGATGCCCGTTATCACCTCTAATATTTAACATTGTACTGGAAACACTAGCAGTAGCAATTAGAGAAGAAAAAGAAATTGAATATATTAAAACAGGCAATGAGGAGACTAAACTATCACTCTTTGCAGATGATATGATGTTCTACTTAAAAATCCTAGAGAATCAACCAAAAATTTAGTGGAAATAGTCAACAACTTTAGCAAAGTTGCAGGATACAAAATAAACCTACATAAATCATCAGCATTCCTATATATTTCCAATACATTGCAGCAGCAAGAGTTAGAAAGACAAATTCCATTTAAGATAACCCTAGACAATATAAAATACTTAGTTATCTCTTTGACAAGACAAACACAGGAATTTTATGAACATAACTACAAAATCCTCTCAACACAATGTAACATGGAAAATGGCAGGGTGGAATTCCTGCAAGATACAGGGTCAAGCCTCACCCAGAATTCCAGGGGACCCTGCCTTGAGAACTCTGGGTGAAGGGACAGTTTGGAAAGGAGTTAGGCAGTTGATTCCTGGGGGTTGAGGTGAGCAGATCACTCTGCTTGCTTTTCCCAGTTTGGGGTTTACCTTGGTGGCCAGAGTGGCAAAAGCCATTGTGGGTTTTACTCGGGAGTTTGCCTGTCTAGTGGGATTAGACCTTTTTAGCAACAACATAATATTTATTTAGTTATTTTAGATATCTGAAGTGATTATTATAAGCTTTGAGTAACAGCTAGATATTAAGTCTGCCACTCTCTCCTGGGGGGGGGCAGTTTCTAACTAACAATTCCCCCTCCTTGCCTATCACTTCTTTCTTTTATCAATATATAAATTACATATTTTAATAGTTGTGCCTGACTATTATTGAGGGCATACTCACAGCTACTATAAGTTTGGATCCTTTCTGTTGCCAGCAAATAAGTCAGATCCTCCTCAATTCTTGATAACAAGTTATCAGCTTCTCCTTTGTCCCTCAATCAAACCTGTGAGGAATATAAGTGGAGAAAGTGAACATCATTAGAGATTAGCTTTGCTGAGCCTTGTCAGAAGTCATTGCCCTGTTACCATTTTTAACTGAAAACCAACTTCTGAGTGGGAGGGGTTTGAGAGCAAGGAACACTTACCCCTACCCACTCACTCAAGCCTGTGGGGGGGGAGGAGAGGAAGTCTTGAAGGCTCCTATCCCAGGCCAGTCCATCAGCTTCCCAACATCACTTTTATCATAAACATAACACACAATTAAAACTAGATCTAAACAACTGGAAAAACATTGATTGCTCATGGGTAGGATGAGCTAACATAATAAAAATGACCATCCTACTCGAAATAATTTACTTATCCAGTGCTATACCTATCAAACTACCAATTTTTTTTCCTGAATTAGGAAAAAAACTATAACAAAGTTCATTTGGAAGAAAAAAAGACCAAGAATATCAAGGAAAATAATGAAAAAAAAATATGAAGGAAGGTGGCCTCGCAGTACCAGATCTTAAACTGTACCATAAAGCAGTAGTGATTAAAACAATATCGCACTGGCAAAGAGACAGAAGGGAGGATCAGTGGAATAGACTAGGGGTAAACAACCTCAGAAAGACAGTCTACAGTAAACCCAAAGAACTGAGCTTTGGGGTCAAAATCCCACTACTTCATGAACACTGCTGGGAAAATTGGAAAACAATATGAGAGAGACTGGATCTAGATCAACATCTCACACCCTATACCTAGATAAACTCAAAATAGGTGAATGACTTGAATATAAAGAAGGAAAGTATAAGCAAATTAGGTGAGCACAGAATAGTATACCTGTCAGATCTCTGGGAAGGAAAGGTTTTAAAAACAAGCAAGAGCTAGACAAAATTACAAAATGTAAAATAAATAATTTTGACTATATTAAATTAAAAAGTTTTAACCAATGCTACCAAAATTAGAAGGGAAGCAACAAATTGGGAAAAAATCTTTATAACAAAAAACTCGGACAAAGGTCTAATTACTCAAATATACAAGGAGCTAAATCAGTTGTACAAAAATTCAAGCCATTCCCCAATTGATAAATGGGCAAGGGACATGAATAGGCAGTTTTCAGATAAAGAAATCAAAACTATCAATGAGCACATGAGGAAGTATTCTAAATCTCTTTTAATTAGAAATGGAAATCATAACAATTCTGATGTATCACCTCACACCTAGCAGACTGGCTAAAATGACATCAGGGGAGAGTGATGAATGTTGGAGGGGATGTGGCAAAATTGGGACATTAATGCATTGCTGATGGAGTTGTGAATTGATCCAAACATTCTGAATGGCAATTTGATACTATGCCCAAAGGGCTTTAAAAGACTATCTGCCTTTTGATCTAGCCATAGCATTGCTGGGTTTATACCCCAAAGAGATCATAAGGAAAAAGATTATTATTAAAAAAGACTATATATGGAACATGAGAGAATGTCCTTTGATTGGGGAATGGCTTAACAAATTGTGGTATCTGTTGGTGATGGAATACTATTGTGCTCAAAGGAATAAAGAAATGGAGGAATTCTATGTGAACTTGAATGACCTCCAGGAATTGATGCTGTGTGAAAGGAGCAGAACCAGGAGAACATTATACACAGAAACTGATACACTATGGTACAATTGAACATAATGGACTTCTCTACTAGAAGCAATGCAAGAATCCAAAGGAAGGCTGAGGGACTTATGAGAAAGAAAACTAGCCTCATTAAAAGGAAAAGCTATGGGAGGAGAAACACAGAAGAAAACAACTGCTTGAACACATGGGCTGATGGAGATATTATTGGGGATGTACATGCTAAACAATAACTCTAGTCCAACTATCAGTAATACGGAATTAGGCCTCAATAAATGATACATGTAAAACCCAGTGCAACTGTGTGTCAGCTAAGGGTGGTTAGAGGGATTGGGGGAGAGGGAAAGATCAAGAAACATGTAACTATGGGAAAATATTCAAAATAAAAATTTTAAAAATTTTAAAGTGATAAGGATGAAAATTACATTCTGTTAAAGGATACTATAAACAATGAAGTAATACCATTACTAAATATTTATCCATCAAATGGCAAAGCATCTAGATTTCTAAAGGAAAAATTAAAGGAACTCAAGGAGGAAACAGATAGTAAGAACATATTTGTGGGGGATCCCAACCTCCCCCTTTCAGAACTAGATAAAAGAACCAAAAAATTAATAAGAAATAAGTAAGGGCAATAAATGAAATGCTAGAAAAATTAGAGTGAATAGATATCTAGAGAAAACTGAATAAGAATAAAAAGGAATATTCCTTCTTCTCAGCAGTACATGGTACATATACAAAGGTCAACCACGTACTAGGGCATAGAAATATTGTAAACAAATGCACAAAAGCAAAAATAATAAATATAAGTTTTATATCATAACATGATAAAATTATACTTAACAAGTGACCATGGAAATGCAAATTTAAAATTAATTGGAAAGTAAATAATCTAATTCTTCAAAACTTGTGGAGCAAAAAAGAAATCAGAAACAATGACAGAGTTAGGGAATGACAATGAGGAGACATTATATCAAAACCTATTGGATACAGCTAAAGCAGTACTCAGGGGATAATTTATATCTCTGAGTGTCTAGAGATATTGAGAGAGAGATCAATGAATTGGACATGGAACTAAAAAAAAAGAACAAATTGTAAAACTCCTAGATAAAAACTAAATTGGAAATTATACAAATTAAAGGAGAAATTAATAAAATTGAATGTAAAAAACTATTTAACTAATAAATAAGAATAGGAGCTGGTACTTTGAAAAAACAAATAAAATAGATAAAGTACTTGTTAATCTAATCAAAAAAGAAAGGATAAAATAAAATTAATATCAAAGATGTAAAGGGTGATCTTACCTTTAATGAAGAAGAAATTAAGGTAATTATTAAGAACTACTTTGCTAAAATATATGGCAATAAATATGACAATGTTGGTGAAATGGGTGAATATTTACAAAAAATATAAATTGCCAAGATTTACCAAAGAGGAAATAGAATACTTAAATAATCCCATCTCAGAAAATGAAATTGAACAAGCCATCAAGGAGCTTCCTAAGAAAAAATCCCCAGGACAAAATGGATTCACAAATGAATTTTATCAAACATTTAAAGAACAACTAATCCCAATACCATGCAAATTTGTATTGTTTGTTTCATATATCACCATAGTTATCCCATGAATCCCTCACCTTTCTGAGAGCCATCTCATATGACAAATATTTCTGAGAGAAAAAATGTCAACACATCGAAAAAGTCCACATGTGCATAATATCTGTGAACCTCTCACCTCTACAAAGGGGTAGAATGGAAATTACCTTTCATGTCTCTTATTTCAAATCCAGATAGTCATATTTAACCCTAAAGATTAACGCTTGTAGAGACATCGATTTGTATTTGCTCATTTTGAAGTACATGTTGAAAAATTTTATTGTAAACTAGACTCTTTTTTTTCGATAAAGTCCCAAAATGTCATTGAATGAGAAGAGTATAAATGGATTTAAAAAAACAACCTCATATTACTATCATTATCTAACAAGAGACCATAACTTAAGTTACATAAAATTCATATGCACATATGTATATACATATGCACATATACATATAACTTGTAGAAATAATTAAATAAGTTTAGTAAAAGACCTATTACACTATTATGAACATAACTGTAACTTGAAGTCAAGTAAAATATTATTTAAGACTTTAAAAGTATTAGTGACTCTAGGGAATATGACATATTTCCTATCTTTACACCTAAAAACATTGACTGTCCCATATGCCTTGTATAATATGAGCACATTGTATCTCTCTTTCTGAGTCAGATAAAATATATTTATCCTCATGATATCAGTGGAAACTCTGAAAGTCTGAGATATCTCATCCTTATCCAACTGGCTTTATCCTCCCTCACCTTGTTATGGACCTATGACAAGCTTCCAGTTTCAATTTACAAAGGGATATTTACTTCAAAGTTATAGCAGGCAAACATCCCACTTAGAACCTCAAGGGCAAGATAAATTTCTTCTACACTATATCACTCTCTTGTTGTAAGGGGTTGTATATAGGAGAGATTAGGCTCATAAAATAACTTGGTTCCACAATAAAATTATTTCTATATATCAATTTCATATCCAAATATGATTTGATGGCTATATCAGTTGTTCCTCTACAATGAAGTCTTGAAGGTAACTCTAAAAAGATTGCTCAATGCTCCTTCAGTCATCAAGGCTATACTAGATTCCTGCTCCACTCCCCAGATTGCTGTGACTCACTAGTTTATACTGAAAAAACAAAGAAAAATTTGATTCCCTTTATGTAGAACAGGAAAAATAAATGGAATAAAGACTGAAACTATTTTTTACAAGCCATATGACCTTAGAAGGGAGAGGATACTAATGTTTCTTCTCTTAAATTATATTCTCTTACCAAGTATTAAAAGTGAAGGAGTCAACAAATGAATCCAAATGAGTGATTAAGTCAAAGGAAATTCTTCCATTCTTCCATCTGCTTTAGCTTAAACCAATTTTTCACTCTCAGTACAAACTTCCATTATATTCAATGCCTCTTCTTCCATCTGATCATACCACCTCTAGCCTGACTTTTCTCCCTTTAGTCTTTGCCATTTAATGGACCAGTTAATTCATGTTTCTCTTTCTTATCCTATCTTACCAAAACCACAACTTAAGTTACTTTGATCTTTGCTCCAAATTCAGGACTTCTGGTTTTCAATGTAGAGGGTAGATAACTGCAAAATTTCTCCTTCAAAAATTTATCATTTGAACCATAATTTTTTTATGGAAATCCTTGCCTCCCCCACCCCAGGAATGAGCTTCTCATTTTACATAAAAGCTATTCCAAATCTCTGCTCTCTGCTCAAGCATCCAATTCTCTCACCCCATCAACCTTAGCAGAAAATCTTGCATCTTCAAGTGAAAAATTATCCATAAATTGCTTTTCAAACCTACCAGTTCAGTATACATGCTGTTTTTGTCAATTAAAAAAAAGTATTGTTGTTAATTTATGGAGAAAATAAAAGCAAACTAATATGATGCCCATTCTTCCTTTGTGCACACTTCCAATTACATGACTTATTGCCTGTATTGACTTGGCTCAGTCACTTATACTCTTTGGATCTGGCATTTTTTCCTCTACAAAATCAAATCATTGTACTATGTAACTCAATTTATGATCCAATGACCTTTCAGCAAAGATGAGCCTAAAGAAGTGAATATATGGCAGACATCTAGAAGTGTTTGAAAAACTCTTACAAGGGAATGGATCAAACCTGTTCATTAGGGCTCAGAATTTAGAATTGGAATGAAGAGATTGCTGATAAAGAAAAATACTTTTAATTTCCATATAAAGAAAAATAAAACAAATTAAATATTTCTTAACAATTATCTGCATCTAAAATTGTAATAGTTTTTCAAGTGAAGTAGTAACTTTCTCTCATTGCAGACATTCAGTGATTTGATGATTATTGACATGTAATAATACTCTTGACCATTTTGTGATTTATATTAAAGAGGGAAATGTTTGATACAACATGATTATGAATTATCAAGAAATGGGATAGAGGAAAAAAGGGAACAGGTTAACTTTGGAAATGAGAGCAATTCCTGATTCTTGTCTCTTTTTTTACTAAATTACTTTTTCCTGATTTAAGTAAACATCTCATGGATAACTTTTGCTTTTACATATCATTAATTTTTAAATATTCGTTGACCTGCAGGCAGAAAACCATGCCTTGAATAAACAAATAAGAGATGAATAAAGATCTCTCAAGTAAAAACAACAATCATATCTTATAGAATATTGATACCTACAGTATCCCCTTCCCAGAATTAAGCTTGGGAATTAGATTTTCCTAACTCTTTTTCTGACAATGTATAGTTATTAAAGATACACAGTGTCCTCTTACCTTCCTTCTTCTTCCTTCTTCCTTCTTCACTTCATTACTTTCTTCCTTCATTTCATATTTGCTTTCTTCCAATTTCCTTTGTTCTTTCAATTTATGTTGTGGTCATGAATATTGTTTTCTTGACTCTGTTTCCTTCATTTTTTGTCAATTCATATGTTTTCCCATTTTACTCTGAATTCAATTTTTATAATTTATAGTGGAATACTTAATTACATCCATGTATCACAATGTGTTTCCCCACTTAGTAGGCAAAAGTTTATATCCACAATGTTTCTAATAAAAATATATGCCATAAATATTTTTGTGTACTTGATACATTTCTTTCAGTCTTTGACCTCCTCAAATCATATACTTAACAATAAGATCTCTGAGTCAAAGAATATGGATATTTTAGGTGTGCCTATCTCCGGGATACTTTTCAAAATGCATACTTCCTTATTTCATCATATTTACCAACTTATTGCTTGGGTAGTCAAACATGTGAGTGGTTTTGATGTGCATTGCCTTATTGTGGTTTTTAAGAATCTTTATGATTATTAATAATTTACATATCTTCTATTGAGATGGTTTGTATCATTGGATTGTTTATTTAATAGAAAATAATTCTTAGCCTCATATATTTGTATTCACTACTTTACTATCTTGACTATCAGATCCTTTTCTCAAATATAAAATTTTCATCTTTTTCATCTATATTGTATTGATTTTAAAAATACAAATATTTTTTCTATTTTATGTAATTGAAATTCTGTCTTTTCTATGATAACATCTCTTGCTTAATAGTCAACGGCAGTCATGAAATTTACTGAAACCATTTTTCCATTTTAAAAAATTATGTGATCATTAATATAAAAGTTTTGTGTTACAATTAGGAAGTAGCTTGCTGAAAATTAAAAAAAAATTAACATGGGTTAGCAAAGGAGAAAAACTCAACCACAGATAATATATTTGAAAATAAAGATCAGAGTTCAAATTTAGAAGATTGAAATCAAAGCATCTGCTTCTTAATTTTAATTTAATATGAATCAATAAATTAACTGGTAGAAATTAAAATCAAACTAACAACTTAGTTCATCTACCAACTGTTGACAGCTACAGTGTCTCTAGAAATTTTATCATGAAGGGTGTCATCCACCTCTATAAAAACAGAGTATGGTCTTGAATTGCACAAAGAAATCTACACTTTTGCAGGTGCCTACTGGATTGATTTTTATTGCTTAATTGATTATCTGTTCTAATCTGCCTCTCCTACTCTGGAGTCAGAGAAAGGGATGGGTTAGCAATAGTAGTGCTTGATAAAAAGGTCCTTTAAATATTTTAAAAATATATACAAGAGAAAAAAGTAATTTCAGAAGGAAGCACAGAAAACAGGATGGTTTAGAAAGTTATATGCTGAATTTAATATGTTAATTTGTCTGTTAAAAGTAAGCGGTATTAAGCAGAGAGGAAGCCTCTTTTGTGCTTTGTGGAACATATAAAAATATTCTTTTTTCTAAATTATACATAAAATACATTTTTAAAAACTAAAATGAAGACAGAAAAGTATGCCTAGAAAGAGGAAATTTACAAGATTTAAATATGCATTTATTTATATGCCTCACACAGAGTAGAAACAAAATTAGTAATTTTAGGGAAGATAATCACATATTTGGCATATTAAGATTTAGAAAGTGCATTTCTCACAAACAATCCTCTGAAGTGAATGTCAAATATTTTTTTCCATGTTTTATAGATAGAAGTTGAGTCTCTGAAAGCCAGACCACATGTTCTCATAAATAGTGATGACAGCTCAGAGTCAAGTTCCTATCTTCTGCCTTTAGACCCAGTAGATTTTTGTCTTTAGCCCATGTTTCCCTAATCTGGGCCTAGCTTCCTAATCTGGAAATAGCTCTTCCCAAACACTTTGGGTCCCTTATGACTCCCAAATCCTATAGTTCTATGGTGGTAAATGTATTGGCATGTACTTGTATGAATATATTAAATGAGAAATCATCTCTTCTTAATGCACTGCTGCAAAAAATCTTTATATTCGGTATAGGGAAGCTAAAATTTTACAATTTAGCACAATATTGCCCCTTCCATAAACCCTTGATTTGGTAACTCTAGGGGGTGTGGTCATTATAAGGTAATCACACCCCTGAGTATTGGATTCACAGCTGTATCTCAAAGCAGCTAATCCTCAAGAGGTGTGATTATCTGCTGTCATGCTTTAATTCTTAATTAAAACAAGAAACAGCACTCAAATAGGATTGGTGAGTGGATTATGCCCTTTATTAGAGAGGACAAGGGTGTGTGGGCTTCCTGAGAGCTTAAATTCAGGGTCTTGAGGGAACCCACTCCACAGTTGAGAGTCTCACAATACAACAAACTAGATCATAAAGAAAGTCAGCACTGCTCACCTCCCACACTGGAAAAATTGCTCAGACCACTAAAAATCAGTGGCCCAGAAATCTCTAATGGCTCATTGTTGTAGAGTGCCACTTTGGGGCATTTTCAGGTTCATAACATTTTACCCTTTAATGCAAAATTGTGAACTGTGTTCTCATTAGCAGGTTTCTGCTGAGAGTAAAAGCAAGTGGATTGATTCTTGTCATGTTTATTGTCGAAAATTAGCATGACCGTGTGCTAGGTTTAACACACTGTGGCCCACAATGTAATTAAAAAAAGTAATTTTAAACCACTCTGTAATATTAATATTAAAATTGTTGCAAGGACAGTTGTGCAATTAGCATAAGTTAATGAGAAGTATTGGTGGTTTTTATTTTATGTCCCTTTTTAAACAAATATTAACCTGATTTAAGTTCTCTTTTAAAGGTTACATTTACAAAGAACTTCCAAGCAATTTAACTACAATGAATTTCAACAAGGCAGCTTCCTGTCTGTGGTGCCTACCTATTTTTAAATTTTATGAGGCTGTTCAGGCAGAGTTTTGTAGCAGTTAAGATGAAAGTCTGGATGTATGGCATACTTTAAAAGAAAAAAAAAAGAGGAGGAGGAAGAGGAAGAAGAAGAAAGGAAAATAATCAATTTGGTATCAAATTTATTCCAAAGCAGAGAAGTGCATTTTTTTTCTGATTGTGGAAAAAGACATGCAGAGAGGTCAAAGGTCAAGCAAAGAGGAGACAGTATTGTGTAGAAACTGTCACGCATCACCACCTATTTTGACATGCACAGGGCCGTTTGTTGTCTGTTGAACATGCAAATTAAGTGCCTGCTGTCATAGCCAGCCGATATCTGAAAGTGGAAAATGAGACCACCTGTAACCAGTGAATGGAGTGATGGACAAGCATTCAGAGCTCGTCATTTCCAACGCCATTCACACCACCTCCGAATTGCATATGACATGTAAAAATCTTTTCTTAATATTCACAACCGGGAAGTTTGGGGAATTATGGAGGCTTCAACTGCTGCATCTAATGGGTTCTCCAAGCAGACAGCTGTGACTGTGAGCTGGCTTGATAATTAGGTGTCCAGGAAGATTTTATGCTACGAATCAGTTAAAAGGGAGAAAAGAAAAAGAAAATAATGGCAAGCAAAACTCGCTGGAATGGAAATCATATTAACCCTTGGGTGTCTTTCTTTACGAAGGGGTTGTAAGCTTCCTATGAACCAAGATTAGTAAAAACATATGTACATGTGCCTATATCTATGTATTTAATAATCTCTCTTTGTGAAGGTTTAATTTATAAGTATAGCATAGAAGGTGTTGCTCATCATCATAATTAATATTGTTGAGTGTCTTGGGAATACCCTGGTAGCAGCAACTTTAATACTACTTTCTAAAACTATCTAGAATATTAGTATTTTCTATATCCCTCCAAATCAGTCCATCACATTAAAATTATCAAAAGGTTTGTCATCTTATAAGTAACCAAAGGAACTGGTGACTTTGCAGTTCTAAATGCATGCTCACAATCATTTTTCAATTTTCTCCCCAAGTGTTCAGGCTTATTTATGGCTATTGGATATCCCAAATAGCTATCTCTATAGAATAACAGAAACCCGTTTCATTAAAGCTTTGTTTGGTTGAAGAATAATTCAAGATCAAAACAAAAAAATAGAAATGAACTTGTTGTGTAGTGGTTAATTGGAACTCCCTGAATGTCCATTTTACTTCTCCTAAGGAAAAACTTTTAAACTAATACAAAGGTTAATTAGAGTAAAACTTGTCTCTGAACAAATAACAAAATGGTTACTTTTCTTTGGAGCTCTCTTTGGGAGTGCTAGAGATCTCTGATAGAATGAGTTCATGATCCCCAAAACTGACTATTCCACACTCAATATGCATACTCTTATGCCCACACCTCCACACTAACCCTCAAGTGGAGTATAATAATAAGCCTTTTATCCGGATGTCATTCTCTCTTCAAAACAGAGAACAGTGTGAATTTTTTAAAGCAAATGATAACTTTAAGAGTTGAGGAGAGCATTTACACTTATGCTTCATTCAATTATTGTGTCCAAATCAGTACTGAGTGAGTAGCTACCAATGGAGACATGACTGGAGAAGTTGACTGTAATTCATCCCAAGATGATCAGGTTTGAGCTTCTAGTTGAAGAGGGATAATATTGAATCTTGCTTTTCAACTTATCTTAATGACACTTGAGTATTCACAGGCATTAGAGAAGTTAATTTAAATCTCATTTAATATTTTTACTCAAAATGAGACAATGGAAGGAATGCTAGGTACTTGTGAAAGATCATTTAGAGTTGAATTTAGGGGAATATGATATTCATTTTCCTGAATAAATATTTGTTTTATGTATGTATTATTTTATGTAATAAAGATTGTTATTTTCCCAGGATAACCTACAGGAAATGGTTTTCTAAACACACACCAAAGACAGTCTAATGAATGTATAGCACTATAGTTGATATAGAGTCAGGGGGAAAGACCTTTATGGTGGAGGAAGAAGCAGTAGATGAAGCAAATATAAGAGCAGAATAAATTGGTATTGGGAGAGAGCATGTCTTCCTAGGAAAAATGTACAGATTGACAATAGTTATGTTGAGCAACTTCTTGACAAATTTTCTGTACTCACAAATGTACCTATCTCCCAGCCTTCTAAGTCAAGTCAACAAACATTGAGTGCCTACTATGTGCCAGGCACTGTGATGAGTGCTAAAAATATAAACAAAGACAAAAAGCTTTGTTCTCAAGTAGATCAAAATATAATGATGATCACATCATGCACAAAGCTATGTAACAAACTTTGTGTGTGTGTGTGTGTGTGTGTGTGATAAATTAGAGATAATCACAGAGTGAAGGCACTAATATTAAGGAAGGTCTGGAAATGTTTCTTGTCAAAGGTAAATTTTTATATGTGACCAGAAGGAAGGCCAGGGACAGTATTGTGATAACTATGTGAAAATGAACTGAGTTTAAGGATGAAGTGTCATATGTGAAAAAGAACAATGGGTCCCTCATTCTTTTACCTATATCCACTGTAACGTTTTACTCAGTCGTAGTCTTCTCCAAAATGTGTCCTATGCTGCATTACTCTTGACATTCCTTCTGATGTTTCAACAAAAGTATTCCTTCAGTGAAGCTGATACTTTGTGTATTCAGAGACAATCATTCTGATGAACCCATTTATTTTGAAGACAGGTTTGATAATCATCTAACCACACATATATTTTATGTAATTGTTTTTTTTCTCTTTTTTGTTTTTAATATGAGTTTTCATCAATTGAGAAATGGATTAAGAAATAGTCATCCCTAAATGCCATAAAATACTATTGTGTCATAGATAACAACAAATATGATGAATACAGAGTAACAATACATGAACTATTGCAAACCAAAGTTTGCAGAACCATGAAAATTACATACACACCATCATACACTAGATAAATGGATAGAACATGCATAAAGGAATTGAAACTGAATTCTGTGGAAGTATACAAAAAGCTTATTCCCCAAAAAGAGACTTTCCCTTTCTTTTCTTCCTTTGTGGAAGTGAGAGGGACCAGGGGTGAGATGTTTTATTGATCAGTTTTGCTGATTTTTTTTAGCCTTTAAAAAAATATTTGTTATAAGGGATGACTATCTAGTTGAATGAGGGAATGAAAAATAGGGGAATATCTAAGTGATATAAAATCACATCGATTAAATAGATTTCTAATAAAAAGAATGTGTTTTCACTAAAACGTTGTTGATTGTATATTATGAAATGTAACAATATAAAGTGAAATTTTTCAGGCTGAGAGAAGGAAAACATTTTTGGAAAGAGACATAGAATGCAGAGGTAGAAAGTAGAAAAGAACACAAGAATTGAAAATAAATGACTAGGGTTCAAATGGCAGTTCTGTTAATTAATATTACTATCAATTTAGATAACCCATATCCCTTTTTTGCTCCACAATTTCTTGCATCTGTGGAATGAGGATGATGGAAGAAGCCTTTGAAGTTCTCTTCTAGATCTACATCTCCCAGGCTGGGAATCTGCTCCGTTTTTTTCATTTTTTTTTTCACAATTTTCCCTCCCTTTGCTTCTGAACATAAATTATCTTGCATTCCCTAAGGTTTTTCTCAGATCCATCCTCAGAATCACTAGTTCCCTCAGATGTTTCAAAGGTCTCATCTCATTAGTTGGGAGCTCTGAAGGTAGCAACAGAATGAAGAAGGAACATGGGGCTATGGGAAAGTGTCAGGAGATCTCTTTGGAGATAAGTAATGGTAGCAAGTAAGGAATCTATTAGTGAAAGCAGTGAATGTTTTAGCATGGGAAAAGGGTCCCTTCAGCAATAGGAATAGTGATGGCAAGGTTGTGTTTAGGGATAAGACATAGCAATTGATAAGTATAGGTAACCTATAAATCAGGCAACCTTCAATCAGGGACAGCCTTTATTTAAAGTATATTTCAGTATATTTTTGCCTGAAGAGGAAATGCAACAGGAAAAATTAATGTTTATATCTCAGTATTGCTGGTTAATAGGTAATTTAGGGTAGAACCCAATATTAGTGGTGTTAATAATTTCCTAAAATAAGACTAGATAGGATATTTTTGTGGGTTCCATGTTTATAACAAAAAAATGTTCAGACTTGGAGACATGCTTCAAGACAACTACAATATTTCTTGTGGCCCATTGTTTCACATTTTCTAGGACATTGTTCTTTTATTTACAGTCCTTTACTAAAGCCCTACTTTCATTGCTCACCATAGTGTGAAGATAACCCTGGATTATTAAAAGCAATGCAAGTAGGGTTTGAATTCTGGATGGTCTTGGTAATCAGGAAAAACTTGAATTAAGGGTTAGTCTGTTGACTGACTCTGTGACTGGCATAAGGAGACTAATCTAGCTAATATTGGTATGTCATTGTGAATCTGTTCTATTTAACCAACTAAGGATTTAGTCTAATAAATTAGTTACTTGAATAGGTTTGTTTACTTCAGTCCTGGAATTAGAATTTCATTTAAAATCACCTCAAATATTCAGAGGATAAAAATGAAAAAACTTTGGTTTAGAAGGAAATTTTTGGTCTAGGGAAAAAATAAACTGAAGCACAAATTTTGAAATGCTATTACTATTTTAATTTTTAAAATGTGCTTACTTTTATCAACATTTTCTATATGTGCTTAGACATTCTTTAAATTGTTTTAATTTTGTAAGAGTATAATTTTAGTCAATTCACTGTAAAGTCTTACATAAAAGTGCTGAATATGACCAACTAAACTAAATGCTTCACGGCAGTTATCTAAATCTAGAAAGGAAAAAGGGCAGCTGGAACCAGGCAAAAGGTGAATTTTAACAATATAGATTGATTATCAGGTTCCAAATCCACAATTCTTCTTCAATATTGTAACAACTTTCTGCTTTGAATTATTTGGTTAGCTGTTTTAATCCAGATAATTACTAATAGTGAAAATAAATCTGACATTTACATGATATTGATATTTGCCTTATTTGTAACATAGCTTTCCAAAGGAATTTAAAAGTTTGTGGTATTTCAGAAATTTTGCTGTTAAATAATGGGTGTAATTAAAATTCTATGTTCCTTTGCTTCTTATGTTTTATTTTGAGTTCCTTTACTTATTCCATTTGAAAAAAAGGATTTTATGATTTGTGACAAATATTTTATCTTATGAGAGATAAAAGCTACCTCTTTTTTGATCTTTCCTAAATTTCACGCTCTAATACATCTTTTACTCATGCTATCATTTAAAGTTTTGTGGATTTTGAAATGTTTACATTGCCCCTTCAGAAATTTTTGCATTTCTCCTTGTCAGATAGCAATGAGGTAGAAGTTTCTTAATGATTATAAAATTATCACACTAGAAAAATAAGTCTTTACAAATTCCAACCAACATAAGATTAATGTCTTCCATTGAGGGGCCCCATGGTATCTGACAGAGTTGGCCCTCTTTACCACACAATTCTTTAAACCAATGGAAATTTGTAAAGTGCTCAACTATTTTTTGACTTCTTCAATACTAGAAATTATTTCTGTATAAAAAATAATTTTACACTGAAAATAATAGTTTTGCAGCAACTTTTTCTTCAAAACTTCCTCAATTACATTGATAGAAATATACTAAATTGAGACTTTCTACATATTTTAAATGTTACAGTTCAACTTATCCCACCAATTATCTCAAACTTCCTGTTGCTGCAGTTTCCTCTGAAGCTGAAATTTAAAATAGCATAAGTATATAAATTCTTTGAGTCATAGTAAGAGTTATACTAAAGGTATAAATATTTGAAAAAATAAAGTTGAATTATTAGAAATATGAGAATGTAAGAACAAATGTTAAATCATTTTATACGGTTTATCTCACTGATTCAAACAACTTTGTAAAGTATGTAAGGCATATAAAACTCTCATTTTACAGATGAATAAAGTTAGATAAATTGATTTTACCAACACCTAACAACCAGTTGATTACAAAATTGATAACTCCATCTTTAAGGATAGAGATAATATCAATTTGGACAAATCTAGTATGATGTTAGCACTTTTGTAATGATCTGGTTGTTTGGTATTGTCAAAATGAGTATATGTAAAATTTTTATTTGTAAAATGGGGATTTTATTTGTGATTTTCTTATCTCACAGTTTGTCGTTAAGGAACAAGAGAGTAAAGTTTATAAAGTGCTTTGCAAACTCTAAACAAATGAACAAACATTTAATCCTTTCTTCTTACTATTATTTTGATGCTACTATGAATCTTGTAAAAAGAGGAAAATATTTTAAAATATACTTTTAAAATTTAACTTCATAAATTGTCACGTTTTACTGTTTTTTGAATGGTTTTCATAAATTTAATTATAATAGTGACAGGTATTAAAAATTTATGAATGTATCTTGTATTCTATGTGTAGCACATAGTAGGTACTTAATAATTGCTTTTTGATTGATTCATTATTGTGGATCATTTTCAAACAGAGTTTGTCAAAATAATCAATAAATTTTACAATTAAAAAATATATATTTTAAATGAGATTTAGTAGATACTCTACTTAGGTGATTTTAGCGGAGTTTTATAGTTGGATGAAAATCTTTTTATAGAGAAAAAGCAAAAGGACTTTCTTCATAGCTGAAGGATAGTATTCATAAATTGGATATGGTGACTTCCTTCTGAAAGTTATAGATATCCTTTGGCCTAGCTGGCCAAAAAAATTACCTAAACATTAAGTTTGATTAAGTTATTCTAACTCAGATTACATAAAAACAGTACATATACATCTATGTCCTAAAATATGTTCAAGGAAGGACATCTTACTCCAAACAAGCCTCCATTTGTTCATTCTGATGGAGCATATATGAAATGAAATGAAATCAAATGTCCTGGAGGATATATTTATGAATTTAAAAAATAAGTATTTAAATTTTTTTAAATAAATAAACTCAGTGTTTTTTAAAACATCCATAATGACTAGATTAATAATGTAATTCTAGGTTCATTAAGGGGTCTACTTTAGTGAAAAAATTCTTTAATAATAATTGTTGTATCCATAATTACATCAGTTAGTGATATTATAGTATAGTAAAATACTTTTTAAAATTGTATATGCTCTTCCTTTTGTAAACTTAAAACATTAATTCCATTTGTCAATGGAATACAAAGTCAAATTTCAATTTAGCCCATTTCCAAATCAAATTTGATGGGAGTTCAGTTAATAACTGTTATACGTTTAATTGGTTACAAGTGAATGCTGTATTAATACTTGACTAGGTGCTCTAATGTTACAGTGAGTTTTAAATTCCAGACTGAATTTCGGTTTCATTGAAAAATAAAAATTTAAATGTTAGCTTGACAAATACATCCAAATCTATAAAAATGTGATAGAAAGACTTTTCAAGTATTGGAAAGTTTTGTAAAAATAAATCATATTGATTTTTCTAAATTTTATTTCAAATTTCTTTTTCCAAAGAGCTTCATCAGAATTTTATACTTTTCTCCTTTCTTATAGCTCTTTTAAATATATATCACATTCAAAATTAACATAGGAAATAATTTTGTATTTATCCTTCTAAAAATGCCTCATAAATTCTCCTATAAAATGTCATTTGGATAAGGATACTGAAAACCTGAAAAAAAAAAAAACCTCTTCAAAAGACCCTTACTCAAAGAATATGCTTTTATCTAGATTTTAACTAAGTAGAAAATTACACTAATGGTATTTTTTCTTTTTTTAAAAAATGCTATGAATAACTCCATGATATCTAAGTGACATTCTCTATAACTCATTTAATTGGAATAAAATTCAAATGCTTTCCCTTAAAGTGATAATCTCCCTTATTGATAATTATATTCATTTATATGAGCACCTTATGCAACATGATCTCTTATAGTGACTCCTATTGGCATAAAAGTAGCTGGGAGAGGAAACAAAGTGAATTGTGTAGATTTTCTAAACTCTTTCCCCCTCAGTTAATTTAATTTAAGTAATCATTTTCATATACTGCTATTTCTGTATAAGAAGTTGTGCAATACATGCTTAAAAATCTTCTTTCCTCAAATCCAATCGATTTACAAAACATATTGGAAAATAAACAGGAAGAATGCATAACAAAATTGTTGTTTGTTAACTTCTAGTAATATGGGAAGTTACACATCTTAAAAAGCAATTGTGTTCATCTAATCCTTACCCATTCCCTATCCCCTCAATCCTGCCCCACTAAAAAGTAAGTACTGTTGACAGTGATGAAGTCTTCAAATTGGAGTTTCATGATGGGAGTTAAAAGTTTCTTACATGTTCTTGTGCTATGCCACTGACTAAGGCTAGGGACAGCTGCACCAATTCTACATAATTAGTCAAGGTCAGATCCTGCAAATGGAGGACATTCACTATTTGTCAAGAAAACAATAGAAGGAGACCTACCCATTCTCAATTGGGAATGACTCTGTGCAGGATTCATTGAATCTGGGGTAAAATTATTCCTGCCCTCTTTTTTGTACACAGAGGATGGGGGGGGGGAGCAACCACTGAGGACAATTCAAGTGTTAGTTCTAACAAGGCTAACCGAGGGCACAAAACACAATCTTGTTTTAACTACCTAAAGCATATGTTCATTGACAGAAACGAATGTTACTGACACTTAAAGGAAACAAGTGAAGAGGAAAACAAAATCCAAACATTTGAAGGAAGAAGTAATTCTAAGAAGTTATTGAAGAACTGAAATTGTCTCCTCTCTATGATGGTATACATTTTGAAATTAGAGATTAGTGCCATTTTTATTTGCAACATTAATCTGCTTTTTAAATTTATATAAACTGAAGAACTCTGTGAAACTACTTATTCTTTACCAACAGGCAATCTATCCCTATTTTTCTGACTATTTCCTCTCATATATATATATTATCTACCTGTATCTACAAGCATTCATATATATACATATGTATCTATGTATATGTGTGTATACATACACATATATTTTTATCGATTTGAAACAATAGATTTTCACACATTTGTAAAGTGCTTATCTGCCTGATACATAGATATTTGATAAATGATAACTGACTTGAAAAAGCCACAAATACATACATATATTTTCTATAGAATGCATGTATCCATATGCATGTGTTTGTATGGATATGGATGTGTGTATAATGATAATACATATATATATATTATACACATATATGTATGACATGCATATATGTGTATAATCTATAATGCATATTATATATTGTATAACTATATAGCTATATGAATGCATGTTGTATATGTATATACATATTCATGTGTATGTATATACAACATACATTCATATAGCTTTATAGTTATACAAAGATGTGATTTCTTGTCAATATAATTTTGAAATTTTGAAGAGATAAAGAAATAGTTTCAAGACCCAATGGAAATTAAAAAAGAGTATCCTTTATAAAAAGTGTTCACGGCCCAAATCTCTTTGTTAGTCTGAGGTAGCCTTTGGTCCTTTTCTCAGAAAAAATATTTTAAAGGAACAAAGTCCCACTTACATAGAGAATTATATTAATGTGCATCTATCAAAATTTCTTCAAAAAACAAGTTAATGGACACTAAGTTAGGAATGCCAACTCTATATTGTGAGAGTAATCCAAAGATGATGGACCACATGAGCCTGATAAATGATTCCAATATTTAAAACAAAATAGTCTCTATTATAGGGTATATTCTGTAGTTTGGATTTTTGGTTTGATTATAGCAATGAAGACATTTAGATTTAAATTTGGATTTGTACAAAAGGTTAACTTTTAAATTCCCTAGGCCAGCATGTGAATGCCCTCTATTGGGCACATCGTGAGTTGACAAAAATGCCAGCTCCCCACTTTGATGTTAGGTTTCTTGGTTTAATTTACATCTGTTCCTGACTTTTGTACCAGGCTTTCATAGTCAGGCAACACTGCTGCTGGACAGGGAGGGCACACCTACCACTGGGGTACACAAAGTAATTACAGGAAATGTCCTTGTTCCCACCCCTAGAGGAGCCCTGTGGGAATGTTGAGGGACAGTGAAGAGGGGCCTGGCAGACAGAGAGAGGGCCATCTGGGTTGTGTAGTATAGTGATACCTCATTAGCACGTTCTTCATGATCACATTTTCCAGGTGACAGTTTTTCTTTTGGTCTCAAGTCCCTCATTAGTGTCTCGTTATAAAGTCTTCTCACATATCAGATTTATTTCGGTCCGTGCACTTTACAGCAGTATTTCCACCTGCAGCTGAACAATTCAAAGAATTACTTTAAAACTAAGATGAAGTTAGTTGATGGCTCACACAATAAAGGGAAGCTGTTAGACATGATGGAGTGGCTTGTATTTGCAGAAAAAGACAGAAAAGGAGAACTAGTTTACCACCTTTCAATTATAAATCCTTAATGGGACTTCATTATCTCATTGTTTACAAAGCAATGCATTCCTGATTAGCCCTTTATCATATTTTCATTTTGAACTGAGTAAATTAGGGCAACAAAATTCAGTACTATAAAATCCCTCCTCATTACAGTCAGCTCAGCAAAATGGAACAGACATATATTCCTAGGGCTTCAGGTGGGGGTTGGGAGTTCAGATTATCTTTGCTCATCATTCTAGATGAAGAGAATATTTCCAGTTTCACATGCACATGTACACACATACAAACATAGACAAAATAAACACATACACATACACACACAAATTCTAATTTATTAAATTCTACTCTGCCTTCTCTCACTACTTTTATGTATTCATTTCTAACCCAGTGTTCTTTGGGGAAAAAAAGTCTTTAATTCTACCATTGATTCTAAGGCAACCCCAAATTGGCATTTATTAGTTTAGTTGTACCTTCTGATATGACTTTCAATCAGTTAACAAAACCCATGTCAAATAATGGTCTCATTGTATTTTTACTCCTTCACTTTATAGTTAGAGTCAATATCAGTTCACGAGTAGTTGAGGATTTGGGGTTACAATGAAAATTATATTTGTTTGATGCTGCTTGTATTCATCAATTAAATTAAATATGCGATTTAGAAAAGCTATCAATTACATAGTTCCTACTACACATATTTTCTACAAATTATTAAATGTTTCCTGCTTATTGTTTATATTTAGCATGATTGAATTTCTTATATTTCTTTTAAAATGGTTTTGGGGAAAATCCTTAACAGAGAACATACCAATCAGCAATATTATTCACCTCGATTCTATATTCCCTAACTATTGTCCTACATTGTTTCCAAGTAGTTAATCATATCTGTGAAAATGCTACTACTGATGTCTTAGGCTTCCTATTGTTTTAATCGAATCACAAAAATAAAACTGCCAATGTGAGAATATGATTCAGTGTGTTTATTACACAGTCATTAAGGTGATTATTTTTTACTTCAGTCACTAATGTATGCAATTTATGCAATCTCTGAGGATATGAAATCAGCCCAATATTTATCTTTGATCTTAAACTTGACTAAAATTGATTCAGTTAATATGAAGAAACAACACTTATCCTCAACAATTTGCCCAATTAGGTAGTGAGCTGCCATAAATATTGGTAGGAAAGTTATCAATATATTTTGGCTGAATTTCCTTTTAACTCTGAAAACACAATGCTACAAATGTCACAAACAAATATTTTCTTATTTCCTGATGGACAAAGGAGAACAGGACATTTGACAGGTAACCACGATGTAGGAAATTTTTATGAGAATATGTTTTTAAAATAAGTCTAAAAACAAAAGTGGAATTGAGTGATTCTTCAGCACGAACTTAGTCTTTTCTTTGTATATGATATTACTCTGACATTTTTTCTGCATTCAATAAAAAAGCTAGAGCTTATTGCTTCATGTATGTCCTCCCTCTTAACTACTCCAACCCTAAGCCCCCAACCTCTGCTTTTTCTCAGTCTGACAGTTGAGTTTAAACCTACTCAAACATATAATCAAAAGAAGCCAAAATTTGCATGAGACAAGACAATTCTGAACATGACACGTACTGAGCTACTCTGCTGTTTCTACATTTGGGAGAAGCTCAAAATTTCTACTTGTTCAGTGATATAATTTCATGGTATGATGTTTGTAAGAGATGGGAGAAATGGGACTAATGCTGTTAAAGGGCTAAGAAGATTGGTTTGTCTGTGTTTGTGTTTGTTCTAGAAATTTCGGATATGATCTAGATTGATAGATACAATATATTTATTAATGTAAATTTTATGAAACTAGGAACAAGACACATGAGTTAAATAAAAATTTCTTTACTTTTCATAAGGCAGTTCTTTTCAACTGCCCCTTCTAATACTACAATGCTTTTTAAAAATTATTATTTACTTTATTTAAGCACCACCCATCTAAGCAACTTGCTTGTAGGAAGTTTGATATGTTTCTTAATTAGTCTAATGCGTGAAAGAAAATCCAAGTGGCCTGAAAGAACTCAGAGGCCTCCCAGAGTGCCGAACTCGTTACTAAGGAGCAGTTTGCATGCTGGGAGAATCTGACTGATTGACTACCAACAATGCAGGAAAATTTTTACTAGTCACAGATTCACTCATGATTTCTAGCTCCTGGCTATACAATTTTACCCTCAATAGTCTATGCTGCAACTTTTCCTTTTCAGAAATAAATGTAAAAGAAATATAATCCACGAATATTTACATTTATGCATCTCACTGACCTAAAGATTCTTCTCCAATAAATGCTCCAAGTATCAAGAGGCTGTATAGCTTGACAGAGGTGATGTGAATTTTTTCCATTGTCTTCCAATATACTACCTGTGTTTAGATGATAAAATGGTTTCTGATTGTACTTTCTCTAACTTTCATAAACTTAAACATGTTAAAAAAGCATTTTAAATTTTATTTTCTGTTTTGAAGTACTATAAGTAGATTATACTGCAAATGGCTACAGAAACATTTTGAAAGGCAAAAATATCCAACCTGTCTTAAGGAAAATATACTATGCAATTTATAATAATTGCTTTATTGTTCTCAAAAACCTGAGTGTTACAAAGCTCATGCAACTTTTAATGAGGTATATTGGTTTGGTTGCACATCAGAATCAAGTTAAACTAAGCTTTTAACTATTATATCAAACTCTGTCATTCATATTAGTGTTTAAAAATGTAAAGACAACATGCAAAATGTTTCCTACTGTCAAATTGTTTGTAATAGTAATTTTGGCACATTTATTCTCTTTATTTTGTGTTAAGGTTTGGACAACTGGTCAGTGTTTATGCTACAGGGAAATGTTTCTTTTACCAACTCCATTTACTGTGCCTAACATGGTATTCATCCCATTTTCTTCCTTGCCAAATGAGTGGATTTTTGAAAGGAACTGATGTTACCAAACAAAACAAAACAAACACAAGGAAAAAAAAAAGAACTTGAGCAAACATTTTTTTCTATAAGAAATACACATAGGAATATTGACCCTCAACATAAAATTAAGATATAGCCACCCATCCCACTACCTGACAATAGTCCAACAGCTCCCTCTACTCTCTGTCTGTAGAAAAAATTAAGTATAGTAACAGCATGAATATGTATATTTAGATTGGGATTGGGAAAGGGAATGGGAGGATGGGTGAAAAGCATATATATTGTTTCTTTGTTCAAAAAGGGAGTTCTAAAATGGCCCACAAAGTATATATTGGCTATACAGAGGTGAGAATTCCTCCATAAATCTAGCAGAAGTGAAATCTGTCACAAGTTTCTTTTCATTAGCTTGCTTGATGACTCTGGCCTGGGGTAACAATTAAAGAGAGTTATTTTATGACATTATTAGTGCAAAGAGTGTTCAAAGGTGAGCCTATTTGTCATGCCTGATTAGCACCAAGCATGGAAAAAAAAGTATTCAAATGGCAACAAACTCAACCTCTTTAAAAAATGCCATATTGATGTGACTTTCACATGCTCCATTAGGAGTTCCAGTTCCTTCCAGTTTACAAGTGATGGAGTCATCATGAAAGCTTACCCACCACTTGAAGAAAGATTACATACATGTACACATACATACACACATATGTTTGGGTATATATACCGTTTCATAACATAATTAATTTTTAAATTGCTGGTAATACTTTTTAAACTTTGGATGTATATATTTGAACATTTCTTTCTAGAATTTTCATGGATTCAACTTAGGAGATTTTGCAACCACTAAATATTGTTTGCTCCTTCATTATGCATGTAATGGAACACAGTAAGCTTAAATAAATGATCAATTTTACAAAATGATGAAAATAGTGGGAAGGAAAAGTATGTGTTGAGCTAACCTCCATAAACATATCCTTTTTTGCTGTTATTGGTATATATTTTTTAACTATATGGCTAGATGGAGAACATATATCATATGATTTTATTATGTATTTTTCTATTCTATTTTACAGTTCTGTAGAATTTAGAGAAGAGAGTGCCAAAAGCAACATCTAGTCCAAATATTCTCATGTTACAAATGAGAATAATGAAACTCAGACAAGTGAAGTCACTAGCCCAGGGTCACAGATTAGTAAGCAGGAGAGCTCAGCTTTACATTTAAAGATACTGGTCTTTCTTCAAAGGCACAGCTTAGATACCACACCTCTTCCATGATGTATTTCTTGTCCTCTCTTGTATTTGATGAATTCTACCCTTTAGAGATTACTTTGAATATATTTTGTACTCATCTACATATGTACCTATATAGATCTATAAATATAAATAATATATTCCTTTCTTAGAGTTTATGTGTCTTGAAGACAAATAACATAGACACACACACATTCATAAAGTTTTTCTATTGCCAAAGTTTGGCAGAGTGACTCTTGTCAATATTATTATCTTTTCTCCTCAAAATTTTTTTAAAGAAATGAGGCTAAGGGAAAAGCTACCCAAGATGAACCTTTTACCATATTCAGTCCAAAATGCTCTTTCTCCCTCCTTCTTCACCCTGCTGTTTGTCCCATAGGAAACTGCTGTCTTTGTTCTAAAATGTAGAGAGAATCAACTTTTCTCCTTTACTCAGTGATTACTTTCTTCAGTACTTAGCTGAAGTTCCATCTTTTGCAAGACACATTATTTTTTCTCATCTGTATAATGGATATAATAATAATTCTTAAATCTCATGATTGTTGTGAGGATAAAAACGAGATCATATTTATGAAATTCACTGCAAACTTTCAATGCATATAACTGCTGAGTATTTATTTACAGAATTATAATAAACATTATTACTATCATCTATACCATCATTTTCATTATTATATTGTATAGATCCTGTTTCTAGATTCCTCCCTTATTACTATAAACTTGATAAGCATGAACATTTCCATATTTGATAAACATAAGTATTGAACCACATGTGAAATTTTGAATCTCCATTACAAATAGCTTAAAAATAAATACATGTCAAATATAACATGGTAGTTCCAACTTTGCTATGCTTCTCTGGGCCCTGTTTTACATTTTGTTTTGCTCTCTTCTTTGTATTTTTAAATGATTTGGCAATGTTCTTTTCTTTCTCTTTTCATATAATTGTTGTTAGCCCTAATTCTTTCATAAATTCTTCCTATTCAACAAGAAAATAATAAACTTATAAAAAAGTTTCCCTCCTTCCCACTTTCTGACTGACAGATTACTTGAAAGGCACCATGATAGCTATTAAATATACAAGTCCCAAAAAATGAAACAGCCTCTACATAGAATATGGTTAGGATTACCTTAGCTTCATACTTCTTATCTACTAGAGGTAACGCCTGTGAATTTCATATTCGTTTTATTTTATTTTTCTGTTCCTTTAACCTATCAGTAAACATTTATTAAGTACCTACTATGTGCTAAGCAATGTGCTAAAGGCTAGGAGCACAAAAAGGTGAGTGAGGTTGTATTTTTTAAGGCACCTGGCCCAGAACCCATATAAGTGAACTGTTTTTTTTTCTACTAACTCTAATTCTTCAGAAGTATTAAAAATATCTTTAATACACAAGGATGTTTATACCACAAACCTTAACTGCTTATTAATGATCAAGTGTTAACTTAGCAATAACACAAAGGGCACATTCTTAATATCTCACATGAAAAATCTCCTTTTCTTATCCAGTCCTCTACTCTGCCTTCCAATCTCTTTCCTTTACCTTGTCTCTACATCTTGCATGTATGTGTGTACACACACATATACACACACATACATTACCTATGATATAGCAACATTTGTTTTTTTAGAAACAAATTATTCATGGCATATGGAGCACTAACTATAATGTAAATCAGCCCTGTAAATAAATACTCAAATTTAGCAATACCTTCTTCCCTAGAAGTTACATAGATAGATAAAAAAAAATTATATCAGCATTCTTTGCAACTCACTCAGCACAAATTGTTTCTAACCCTGCAAGGCCGATATAATTTATTGTCTGTATTCTATAAAAACAATAGTCTTAGCAGTGGTGTCTCTGAAAAATAATAAATCTACAAAAGAATTCTTCATGCTACTTTCTGCATATACCATTTCAGTGGCTATCAGTAAGTCAAACCCTAATAAAGTGGAATTAAAGGATTGTCTGTTCGTAGTATGGACTGGTCATGAAACTCACTGGATTGCCATATATTATCAATTAGACCAATCGGTATTTTGAGTTGCTGATCATATGGCTCTACTGCAGTTTTGTACTAGATAAAACCTGAGAAACTTGAGGTGAAAATAGTATTAATGTTACCAATTTTCCTAGCCCTCCAAATCCTTTCTACATGGAGTATTAAGTTTCCAAACTGACCATTGACCCCTACATTTTACTCTATTTAATGGGATAATTTGGATTTGTGATGGTTGACATAAAATAGGCCTCAGTATTAAAAATGTTCACTTTCTATGAGAATAGGGCAAAATCACTATTAACTAATTATCTCAAATTCTGTATTTGTAGTTAGAGGAACCAATTGAAAACCACTTCTCTTACTAATTGGGTTGAGTTGTGGGCCTTGTTATACAAGAAGAAAGAAGGTCAGAAACAGAAAGCAGTGGTGTGGCTTGGGCCTAGGATTGGAGATGGAGTTCTTAATTCTATCTCTGTCTGAACTTTGTATAGAACCAAGGGAAGAAACTCAGGCCAAGGAGAATTTTTGAATTCTGTCATTTTGAACTAGCAGAACTTTCCTGCTGGTGAATAGGACAAGCCAACAGACCCATTACCCAAACATAAGCCACACAATAGTGGAGCTCATGCTGGATGGAAGGTCATATTTTGACCTGATCAAGCCACTTTAGAAACATTGAAAACTTGCAGATCTCCAACCTAGCTGTCCCTGAAATCACTGACTAACACAACATTGAATAATCCAAGAAAGTAATATCAGGACAGTCCAGATATTCCTTCCCAAATTATATAGAACATGACACCATAATAATATTTAAAGTATAGAAAGATGCTGGAAGAACAAATAAAACAAAAAAATAATTCTACTAAAGTCCTATTATGAATAACCAAAAAACTCTCAGAAAAATTAATCCAAACTATCTACAAAGAAAATCTCAAAATAAAAAGGGAGAACCTGGCTAAAAGATTAACTAAAAATTTGGAAGGGATATAACAATAGCTTTTTTAAAGATTTAAAAATGAATGCATATAGGAAGGGAGAATCCTCAAGGAAAAACTTGGATATAATAAGAAGTTTGGGGAAATATGGAAAGGAAATTAATAGCTTGTCCACAAAGTAAAAACTTTGCCTAATCAACAAATTCCCCTGCTACAAACAGATGCTTACAAGTGTGGGAAATAATAAGGAATATTAAAAACAAGTCATGAGACTGAGAAAGAATTCTACAGTTGACCTTGAAAAATGATGAAGAGAGATAATTCAAAAATCATTAGACAACTTGAAAAGCATAAATAACAACAACAACAAAAAATAGATTAGGCATCTCATTTATGGAAAAATCCCCAAATCTGTTAGAACTCAGGAATAAAATGAAAATAAAATCAACTGGTAACTCCTTGTAAAAAACCTTAAAATGAAAACAAAAAAAATTTGTATACAAATTTGAGAGCTTACACATGAGGGAAAAGAAATATATTTTAAGCAACTAGAAAGAAAGAATTCATTAGGTCAAGTCAATAAATATTTTATGCACCTACTATATGCCAGACACTAGCTGAACACTACAAAAAGAAGAGATAAAAATAATACTCAAAAATGTCTCAATCAAATGGAAGAGACTACAGGAAAATAAATATGTACAAATAAACTAAGCATATAAGATAAACAGGAAATAATAAATAGAGGGAGGGCACTAGGATTAAGAAGAGTTGGAAAAAGTTTCCTGTAGAAGATGGACTTTTTCTGAGACATGAAGCAAGCCAGGAAGTGGAATTTAGCATCAAAAACATTCCAGGCATGAAGGACAGCCGGAGAAAATGCTGAGACAAATTATGGAGTTTCTGGTAGATATTCAAGAGAGCTTGAGTTATAGAATATGTGATTTTACTATTGATTAGTGAAATGAAAATTAATACAACTCTTGAGGTATCACCTAATACCTATTAGATTCATTAATGTAACAGAAAAGGAAAATGATACACATTAGAGGGGATGTAGAAAAATACTTTGTTTTCTTTTGCAACATGGCTAATGTGAAAATATTTTGCATAAGTGCAATGCATAATATATTTCAAACTGCTTGCATTCTCAATGAGGGGGTCAAGGGAAGGAAAGAATATAAAGCTCTTTTTAAAATCAATGTTCACATCATGTAATAAAGGTTGTACCTATATTATCATGTAATACATATTTTCCAGTTTATCATGTTGTGAAACAAAACATATATTGTTTATACTGGAGAAAAATTAATGGAGGAAATAGTGGGAAGAATGGTAATGATTCAGCATGTATTCAGACTGTTCCTACTATGGTGGTGGATATCCTTTTACATCATGAGTCCCTTAGTGTTGTCCTGGATCCTTGCCTTATTGATAATAGATAAGTCATTCAAAGTTCATCATTATATATTATTGTTGTTACTGTGTACAATGTTCTCCTAGTTCTACTCACTTCACATTGCAAACTTCATAAAAGTCTTTCCAGAGATTCTTGTGTAATGATATTGTTTGTCATTTCTTATGGCCACAATATTATTCCATTGTAATCATTTACCACATTTTATTCAGTAATTCTTCAACTGAAGAGTGGAATAGACAGAAGATGGATTTTGAGGCTTGAAAAAAAATAAAAGAACATTCCTATAACCTAAAATAAGCTAAAAAGTTTTATTATACAGGGACAAAATTCAATCAGGTAGCTTTCATCAAAAGAAAAAATTTGAGTTAGTTCCCAATCAGAGATAACAATTAGAGACCCAGCATGTCTCATTATTATCCCTTTAATGGCAAATAATACTGGGTGTTTTTCTCCTTTCTTTCAAAGAGGACTAGTGACACTACTGAGTGATATCTTGAATTGCCTATAAATCAAATCTAATACTTTTGTTGCATTTTCTCAATTACACGTAGATACAATTTTTAATAATTGTTTTCTCACATTTTGTGATCCCATATTCTTTCCCTTTCCTTCCCTCTCCCTAATATGGCAGGCAATATGATATAGGCTACACATGTGATATCATGAAATTCATATTTCCATATCTATTATGTTGTAGGAGAAGACATATCTCACATATATAAGGGGAGAAAACTTTATGAATAAAAAAAGTGAAAAATGATGTAACTTCAGAATCTGATAATCCCCTCTTTGGAAGTGGATAACCTTTCTTTTCATGAATCCCTTGGAACTATCTTGGATAATGGATTATAATAGATATGTCATAGAATGTTCTCCTACTTCTGACTACTTAACTTTGCATCACTTCATTTCCAATATTTTTGTGATCATTCTGTTCATCATTTTTTGTGGCACAATAGTATTCTATTACAATTACATTTCACAACTTGCTCAATCTTTTCCAAATTAATGAATATCTCTTCTGTTTCCAATTATTTTCTATATCAAAAAGAGCTATATTTTTGTATAAATAGGTTCTTTCCCCCCCACACACTTTTGATTTCTTTGAGATACAGATGTACTAGTAGTATTGCTGGGTCAAAGAATATGTACATTTTATAGACCTTTGGGCAAGATTCCAAATTACTTTCCAGAATAGTTGTGTCAATTGGAATTAAATGAGGCACATTTGCACAAGGTTATTGGCCTCATTCCCTCTTCCAGAGCCATCGAAATCCAGTGGCAAGACAGAAATTAGGATGATGTCTGATTAAACCCTACATGCTCCAACAGTGCTTGTTTTAACTGCCTTCATGGCCATTGTAACAACTCTCATCTATCCCTGCAGCTCAGAGAAGTCTTCATATGCTTGGGCTAGACACAACCCTAACTCACCAATTTGGTTGGAGGCTTATCAGTTACCTTCAAACTTGTTTAGGCTGCCTGCTGAGAGGGTTTTGCCAAGATGTGGTTGATGTATGTCACTGCTTCTTTAAAATATAGAAGAGAGTTGGGCAAAAGTTATTCATAAAAAAGTGGATGAGCTACCCTCTAAAGGGCATTCTACAAGCCCTCATACAATAGGTACTAGTACTGCCTGAGAACCCTATATATCTCACTGGGTAAATCTTATTTAGGAAGGAAGGAAATTTCCCCTTACTCTACCCTTACACTTATTATCTCATGTTCTGGAAACAGTAATTAGATTAATCTTATGGCAGAAGGTGGAAAGGGTATGACATTCTAATTCCCAGAGTTGTGTGACACAGATACAAACTGAGAACTGATAATGTGGAACTAACATTTCTCAGATGACATGATATAAGCATTGGAGAAGGCATACAATTTGGAAAGGCAATGGTAAGGAACAATTACTTTTTAAACATGAAAGACAACCTATGAGAAAGAATAGATAGGAATAGGGAAATGTAAATTCAGGGAAAGGCTAGTAATCATCATTTAAAAAGTGAAAATAGTGAAATCTGTAACTCTAATAACAAATTCATACAAAATCATATAAATATATAAATTAAATTTCTGTTGTCTAATCTACAATCTATCTATCTATGTATCTATATGGCAGAAGAGTGTGAAAACAAAGGAATAAGGGTAAGAGGTTTGGGAAGCAATCTTTAGAACTATATCTGATCCCTATAGAAAAGGGAAAGGATGATTTTGTGAGCAAATTCACTTTTAAGTGCTTATCTTCCTAAGATAAAACCAATATTTCTTCAAGTCCCATCAAGGATATGGAAAATATAAGAGCCAGATAATAAGTTGAGGCTAATAAGTAGAAAATAATTTGAATGTAGGAGGAAGGATAGAAACATGATTTACATTCTCTTTTAGGATCAAGAACATAAGGAATCCTAGGACCATTAATCAAGAGCTAGCTAGGACTTAAGTGGCCATCAGGTCTAAGTCTCTCATTTCTGATATGAAAAATTCAGGTAGTCAGAGATTAAATCACTTGCCTAAAATGGCATAATATCAGGCAGCAAGGAAGGATTTGAATCCATAGCTCTAATGTTCTTTCCCATATTCCATCTTACCTTAAAAGAAGAGTGATATTTTTAATTATGAAAATCAACTATAATTACACATATAGAAAAATAATTCAGTAGGATCTAACACTTTAATTTTTTTTAAATTTATTATTGCATAGCTGTTACATATTGTTTTTGCTTTGTATCTAAAAATAAAAAATCAAAGCCAGGTCTGAAACTTCCATTTAGCAGCCAGGCATAAGGATTTTCATATTTAGGTCTTTAGAACACAATTTTATGCACTGTGACACAATGGAAGTTATGCGTAAATAAATAATGGAGATTGCAGCTCATTGGAACACTCATTTAACCTATGAATTGCAAGGTTATTTTTGTAGCTGTGTCCTGTCTAGTAGTTCAGTAGATGATTTATGGTTTCCAGGCGAGCTTCATCATCATTGTTCTCACCTTTGTTTCCATCATAGTTAATTAAAGGGAAGGTCATTGTCACCTTATGTTTTAAACCTTCTTAACATAATATATCACCCTGGGTACACTTTAATAAGGGGATTTGTGAAGGAATGGCGTAATAGAAAAAAAAGTTTACGGCATAATCCATCCTGTTAACAATTACACTTTAGCTATTCCACATAATGAAAGTTAATAAGTAGACAAAATGAAGGCTATATCTTGAGATTCATTCAACTGTTGATTAATTGGCTAGGTGATGTAATGGAACGAGTACAGGCCAAGCTTTTCTGAACTACAATTGAATGTTTTCAAAATAAATTCAAATTAGTGAGCAATATTTCTTTCCTCCCCTGCCACAACAATTTCCTTTAAAAAACAAACAAACAAACAGCATAAAGCATTAATTGAAATACAGGCTAATGAAATGTCTAAATAATTGCTTTAAATCTTTACACTGGAGAGTTACCAAATTATCTATGTGACCTAAGGAGTGCTTTGATATTATAATATATAATTCACTTAATGGGAGATTTTTCTTCCCTGGTAGAGACTGCAACTTATTTTTGCATTTATTGGGTAAATTTAGTTCAAGTCTTTCCACAAATCCTTCAGAGATTTATTAAAAATTTTGGCGATCTTTCTTTGAGTTGTTACTCAGGCCATCCATTTATCTTTTACTTTTCCTACATACTTTTTTTTCTGGTCATAAATGTCCTAAGAGATATAGCTTAAGCCATCTCGTGCATGTAAGTTATGGTGAGTGCTCCATAGTAATTTTTACCCTCATTATGCATTTCTATTGCTATTTGGGAGTCCTAGTATTTTGATTCTTCTGAAATCTTGGTTTTTCATTAGTTTCTATCATGGAGAATACTCACAAAGAATCAAATTTTTGTTGTTATTTTTCTGTTTGGGTAGATTTGACAGACTTCATCTTACTAAAATTATACTGTGCTGCCTAATTATCAAATGGCATTGACTTTAAGTTCTTACAAAAATTAACCACATTATATGTATAGAGAGATACAAACATGCTAGAAAGACACAGATTACATATATATTCAGAAAAAGAATCTAGGTCAAACAAAAGAGGACACACATTAAAAGGTTGGACAGATCAAGTTCATGTGATAGGGTGTGAAGACAATTTAAAAATAAAGGCAGAATAGAAGACTCAGAGTTGGAAATTGTCTTTAAAAAACAGCAATAAATTAATTAACCACCTATCATTTATTAAGTGATGACTGTGTGCCAAGCACTGTTCTGATTAATGAGGATATATATAAATGAAGCGGCCTCTGAGCTTTTTGTGGTGGCAAAAAATGGAAAAGGAGGGTATGTCCTTCAATTGAGGAATGGCTGAACAAATTGTGGTATATGCTGGTGATGGAATACTATTGTGCTCAAAGGAATAATAAACTGGAGGAATTCCATGTGAACTGGAAAGACCTCCAGGAATTGATGCAGAGCGAAAGGAGCAGAGCCAGAAGAACATTGTACACAGAGACTGATATACTATGGTAAAATCGAATGTAATGGACTCCTGTACCAGCAGCACTGCAATGACCCAGGACAGCTCTGAGGGATTTATGGTAAAGAAAGCTACCCACATTCAGAGGAAGGACTGCAGGAGAGGAAACATAAAAGAAAATTGTTGTGGCAGGGGAGGAAAATCAACTGCTTGAACGCATGGGTTGAGGTGGATATGATTGGTGATGTAGACTCGAAACTACCACACCAATGCAACTATCAAAAGTTTGGAAATAGCTCTTGATCAATGACACATGTTAAAACCAGTGGAAATGTGCATTGGCCATGGGTGGGTTAAAATATTCCAAAAGTGGTAAGTAATTGACAGAGGAGTATTTGAATGATAAGTATATGAACAAATACTTTGCTCATGGAATTGTGACATAGTGCAATCTTTATGTGACTAAAATGCCTTTACTCCTTGAACCAGAGATTCTGTTCCTGGACACATATGCAAAGGAAGCCAGCCTCCAAAATATTTCTATTGTCTTGTTTTTGTGATGGGTACTATGATTGGAAACAATTTAGATGCCCATCAGATGAGGATTATCTAAACAACTTACAGAACATGAACATAATAGACTGTTACTCTGCTTAAGAAATGATGTAAATGATACATACAGAGAAGCATGGAATATCTTCATAAATTCATGAAGAGTAAAATAATCAGAGACAAGAAAATAATACACACTGTAATTATGAGAATGTAAATGAAAACAAAGACATATAAAAAAGTAAATTTAACAAAATTATAAAAATTTAAAAAAACCTCAACAATAGAATAATGAAATATGAAACTACAAACACAATACACTCATTAGTCTCAGTGAAAAGTTCAGAGGCATTATGCTTGTAGATATTTTCAGATATTTTCAGCTTATTGATCAATAAACTTTTTTCTTTTCTAAAAAATATTTTTTTTACCCTTGTACTTCGGTGTATTGTCACATAGGTGGAAGATTGGTAAGGGTGGGCAATGGGGGTCAAGTGACTTGCCCAGGGTCACATAGCTGGGAAGTGGCTGAGGCCGGGTTTGAACCTAAAAAATATTATTTTTATACTGGATGTCTTTCTTTGCAGAAGGAGATATATTCTATATAACTATGATATTTTAAGAAATGAAAGATCATTTAGGGAACAGCTGGATGGCTCAGTGGATTGAGAGTCAGGCCTAGAGACTGGAGGTCCTGGGTTCAAATGTGGCCTCAGACACTTCCTAGCTATGTGATCCTGGGCAAGTCACTTGACCCCCATTGCTTAGTCCTTACTCAGTATTGGTTCTAAGACAGAAGGTAAGGGTTTTTTAAAAAAGAAAGATCACTATACACTTATTTTCAAAAGAATGCAAAAACTATACAGAAATAATTTCCCTTACTCAAAATAATCTCTCATTTCCTTGATTTGGATATTTCTTTCAACCAAATAAAACCTGCCAATCTTTTGTAGCTCTAATCAGCGCCTTCCCTTAAGTTTGCCAGAGAATGTTTACCAAATATTCTTACTATTTCTTTACTTTTTCATGACATTTCAAGGAATAAATACAATACTCAAGCTGGAAAGATATCCCTGTTCCTTGAAAAAAATGACCATCTCAACTTTTCTTCCTTTCATAAATGTCTTTCTTTTACTCCTCTTCTTTTACATCGTTCTTTGATAATATCTATCAGCAAAATGGATCATAAAATGTCAGAAAACGATAATTAAAAAAACTGTCAACATGTAATCTGAAAAAGATTAAATAGTTAAAACTAATTAAATAAATAAAACAACTTTTTAACTGTAAAGCATTTTTTAAACATAATATATTGTAGCATCTTCACCCAAAACAGTGATGGGCAAACTTTTTAAAGAGGGGGCCAAAGGAATGGAAATGCTCATCTGTCAGTCTGTTTCTAAGGCAACTCTTTCAAAGTTTCATTGTATTGTATCCTACTCATTGTATTCGATAGATTAGGAATAATGTCACAGGGCAGGATAAAACATTTCAGGGGGCCTCATCTGGCCAGCGGGCAGTAGTTTGCCCATCACTGACCCAAACTATATGCCTCTCCATCTCCCTTCATGTGATAGTTGTTTTAATTCTTTAAAAACTTTTGTAATCCATGTCTCTTTGCCACATAAAACTTATATTTTGGTATTCTTTAAAGATGTGGGGGCTCTTTGTTCAAAGTAGGGTGAACTTTGAAGTCATTAAAAGTACTTTCCATCTTCCAAAAGGGAATTGCATATATTTCCCAACTCTTATTCAATGCCAGACCTACTGTACCAATCATTTGTATTTTGATTTAGATACACAAACTCATGGTCATATTCTTTAGGTTGTTTATGCAAACACATCATAAACTAAGCTTTACATATGTTTATTATATGCATTAAAATGTGTTAAAGTGCTAGTAAAAGGAAGAAGAAAGGAAAGATAAAAAGGAGGATAGAAAGGAAAGGAGGGAGGGAAGGATGAAAGGAAGAAAATTTTTTTTAAAAAAGGAAAAAGGAGGAAGGAAACAAGCAAGGGAAAGAAAGAAATGAAAATGTCTATAGTATATGCAACTAGAATCCCATTATCAAATTTTCTGTTTTGTTTAACATAAAAAGTGGCCTGATATTGTGATCTAGTAATAGATGGAAAGCATCAAGCAAAATAGAAATAGGAGTCACTAATCCAAATGTAAAGATCCATGTTGACAATATTGACCTAGTTTTAAAATGAAATGTTATATTTTATTTATTTTGATTAATATTTCCCAATTGTATTTTGATCTGATTAAGGCTGTACTTAGAAATGTTCAGTGGTCTGATGATTCTGTTGGTATGATGATTCTAAGAGATCACAAAGCTTACAAAATCTTTGCAACAACTATGACTATATATATATATATATATATATAGAGAGAGA
>NC_058130.1:431900125-431916016 GCF_016433145.1 Gracilinanus agilis
AGAAGCAAAGATATATATATATATATATATATATATATATATATATATATTAGGCATGGGGAAAAAACAGGAAACATTCCTAGAATTAGTAAAGAGAGATTATTTTAGAGGAACCAGGAAGCCAATATGATTATATTATAGAGTATACATACTAAGGTGCAAGGGGTAAAGAGGAAATTTCTTTGTTTCTCTTCTTTCTTTTTTTTTCTTTTCTAACTTTCTGTCCTTCCTTCCTTCGTTCCTTCCTTCCTTTGTTTCAAAATTATCTATTCTAGGGAGGAGCCAAGACTGAGGCTTAGTAGCAGCAAAAGCTGAAACTTCTCAGGCAATTCCTCTAAATTAATCTTTAAAAAGTAACTCAAAACAAACCCAACAGCAAGACAGAGTTAAGGGGCTCTTCCGTTGAACACAATTTGAAAAGTAGGCAGAGAGAGAGTCACTTTTCACAGGATAAAGAGAACCAGAAGCAAAATTGGGCACAGAGGAATGCTGGCAGTACACTCCCCCACCCCTACTTATGGTTCCATTTTCTAAGCCTGGGCATAGGCCGACTTGGGATCTTGGGAAATGGCCTAAAAAAAACAGAGCACCCCACATCTCACACCCAGACCTTGAAGTCCCAAGGCCCTGGCACCAGCCTCTGATGAGTTCCAGACATTCTTAGCACTAGGTCATTCCAAGACAGTGGCTATGTTAAAGATCTTAGCACCAGGGCAAAATAGCTCTGAGTGATGAGTCCTGCAAGCCATCAACAGAGGAGACAAAATCATCAGATTTCAGAACTCCCAATCCGTTGGGGAAAAAAAGACTGGGAAAATGAGCAAACAGCAAAAGAAATAACTAACTTTAGGAAAATTTTATGGAGATAAAGAATAAGGCACAAAATGAATAGAGGACAGTAAGATCCAACTACATGCAAAAGTTAAAAGAAAAATGGGAACTTAGACACTGAAAGAACTCAAGAAGGAATTCAAAAATCAAATAAGGAAGGTCAAAGAAAAATGGTAAAAATAAATGAAAGTAATACAAAAAGAAAATAATAGCTTAAAAAGCAAAATTAGTCAACTGGAAAAAGAGGAACAGAAATTCAATGAAAAAAAGTTATTTAAAAAAACCTGGAAAAGAGGCAAAAATAACCAATAAAGAAACAATACCATAAAAAGTAGAATGGACCAAGTAGAAAAGAATGATCAAAAGGTCATGTAGGAAATTTAGTCTTTAAAAATTATAATTAGGCAAAAATGACTTCATGAGCATCAAGAAACAAGCAAAATCAAAAGAATGAAAAATAGAAAAAAATATGAAATATCTCATTGAAGAAACAATTGACATGGAAAACAGATCAAGGAGAGGCAATTTAAGAATTACTGGACTGCATGAAAATCATGGCAAACAAAAAAACGAAATTGTTATTCTCATAATAGCTAGAAGAAGTATGCATAGACAGTTTGGTAGGCTGGCTAGGATGATATGTAAAAAAAAGTAAGACTAAAAAAGGGGACCGTGCTAAGAAAAATGGGAAGAGAGAAGTAAAATGAGGTAAATAGTATCACATAAAGAGGCATGAGGTGGGGAAAATTATTACAGTGGAAGGAAAGATGAGGGTGGTGACAGGTAATACTCAAATTATCAAGGAAAACTGCTTTAATATCTTAAATCCAGAGGGTAAAATAGAAATTAAATCACTAATCAACTCCTGAAAAGGATGTTTGAGTTGAATACTCAAATGTAAGAATCACAGAAATGTATACCTAAATTCCAGGACTCCCAAGTCAACTAGCTCAAGCAGTCAGAAATAATTCTAATATTGTTGGGATTAAACACAGTCAGGATCACGCAAAATTTATCAATTTTCAACTTAAAAGTGTGAATGTCTTGGAATATCATATTCTTTCAGGCAAAGGAGGTAAGATTATAATAAAAAATAATACATATAACCACCTCAGCAACCTATCTAACCACTTCATCCCTATCAGAGTGGCTAATATGAACAAAAAGAAAAATGACAAATGCTGGAGGGGGTGTGGGAAAATTGGGAAACTAATTCACTTTTGGTAGAACTGAGAACTCATAAACTATTCTGAAAATCAATATGGAACAAGGTCCAAAAAGACATAAAATTAAATACATCTTTTGTCTGAGCAATATCATTACTGGATGTGTATTCATCAGATTAGGAATGTCACATGCCCCCATCACGATGCTGCCTCCCACCTTGAAATCACTCTTCCAACACTTTCTTAAAATAACTCAACTGGGGTTTATTCAGGAACAAATTAAAGGGGAAAGATTTCAGGAAAGAGGGTGAGGATGAAACTATTGATAATCTATTCTCAGTCTCTCCCAGGACTGAGCAGTAACTAGATTTCTTCTGTAACTTTCAATCTTAGTTAACTGACTCAGGACCCCAGTAAAACTCCTATCCTAAAAGGTTATACATGGCGTAAGAAGGAAGGGCAATAACTAAATGCAACCTAGCCCTAGTCAGCCCCCCAAGACCAATTCCTTCCCACCTGAGTCTCTGGCTCCTTGGCCATAGGGGAAACTGCAATATTTGTCTACCCAGACATTCAATGAAGATGTAGAATCAATGAGATTGGCTATGGTAGCAGAAGATCTGGTAAATTCTCAGATTTAGGCTTTTTGAGATATTCTGGGTCTTAAGGAAACACTCCCATCCACCTCCCTATCCTTCCCCAAAAGTTCCAGAGAACAGTGAGTGATCATTGGTTTTCTGTTCCCAGAATTCTCAGCCTCAGCTCAACTGCCAGCTCTCCTCAGTCCTCAATATTCCATCAAATGCAGTCTTGCTTGGCCCCTTAGTCTGTTACAATTTCCCCTTTTTGCTTTCTGTGGATCTTCATCCATAAGATCCACATGTCTTATCTACATTACAGTATCTAATCTCTTCCCAACTTCATTCCTCCTCCCCCCCAAAAAATAAGAAATCCTTATAATCAGTGAGGGCAAACCTATGACACATGTCAGCACTGACACACTGTAAGGTTGAAAAAGGCGTTTTATGGGTTAAATCTATTAAAGATAGTTGCCAGAGGATTGAACTATTATCAATCCTCAATTAAGAATAATCTTAAATAAAAATTGACTTTTATGGAAGTTTATTTACATGAGAGAAGAGAGAGAGGAAGATAATAAAAATCTATCTCACTAATTAACCCAGGTAGATCTTAACGCTCAGCCAAGGGTTTAAAGGGCCTGAGGCCAGGAGGTGAATGGAACAAACTTCATTCATAGAGTCTATAAAATAAAGTTTCTTAATAGAAGTTCAGGAAGATTCAGTCTTTAAACTCACCACATGGAACAGTCTTGGTCATGAACCAGCAAAGCTCCCTCAGGTCTCCTTCACCAAACTAGAAGCCCCTCACTCACTCAACTCCCTCTTTTAAAGGGGTCACGTATGCCTCAGTTCCAGTGCCTTCCCTTAGCCTGCGTGTCCAATCACAATAGACACTTTCTCATAGAAAGCGTAGGGGAAGGTCAGTTGATTCTGATTTGTCACTCACTTTAGCATGTGGGTTAGGACCTCCCAGAACTGGAAGGTGTTCTCACCTTTGGTGATTAAATCTAAAGATGGGCAGTGTAGACTTAATCTAATTATCACAACATGTAGCCATTTTCAATGACACATGGCCACATGTGGCTGCATACAGAGGAGTACGGGGCTGCATGCCAAGGATGAAACATTTGTTGTAGTGTAGTGTAGACACATTGTGCCCTATAGATGACAATTCTGCCTATATTAATGTACCCGTTTTGGTTTATTAAATACAGTTATATGTTACAATTATACATTTTTGTTATGTAAACTATAAATATCATGAAATTGTGGGGGTTTTTTTCCTCAAAGTGATATGCCACCATGGTTATGCTTAGTTTTTTGGCGAATTTTGACACACCAAGCTTAATAGGTTGCCCATCACTGCCTTATATCTATATTATTGCTACTTTTCACTAAGAAGGGTTAGGAAACTGGATAGAGGAATAACAGGGAATGCAGGGTTCCAAAAGCATTTCCAAAAAGTAAAACAGTTTTGTAACAATGAAAAGTTTTGCCAATGTGCACAGTGTCTATCTTTTGCTATGCAACAATTTTCTATCCTTACAGATTCTTAAGTTATTTTTCATGCCTATGTTTATTAATGATATCCTTAACTTGCCTCTACATTGCATTTATATCCTATTCCTTAAGGTCATAACAATACATATAAATGTTCTTCTTACTCCCAAATATTATTTCAACTATTCTTTTAACTATTTATGTTGTTAATACAATAATATTTTTATTTCAAGGATATAGGTTAGTCTATTATTATATCTATCATCCTTTTAACTATTCTTAACCTTATGTTTCTCTATTCTCTCTCTACTTCTCACTGTCTAGAATTTTGAACTTTTGCTGACTGCCTATCACTCTTCCTATCAACTATTTCCTAATTATCTCTATTTTTATTAGTATGCTTAGTATTTACAAGGTTTGGGACTATTTACATCCTACTCTATAGTTTCCCAAATATGGTACAGATATTTATAAGATTTTACACTATGTACATTCTTTTTGCAAGCTGCATTCCAGTGTTAACCAGATATAAGGCTTTGCAGCTTTATATTTGGCTAAGACCTTCATAAGTTGCTATTTACATTATGTACATATTATACATTATATACATTTTTATGATGCGATATTCTGACACTTGTTTATTTATACAAAGTGTCAGCTAGTTATCAGTTTTATGTTGTGGTTTGGGTTCTTTTTATGTACTGTGGATGCAAATACTTACTTTTTGCTTCATATACATTGTCTTTTCTTCTTGTGTTGTCTGTAGATTTGTTCATTGATGAATTTATATGATGCATGCAAATTTTTCCCTATCATGTGATGTTAATATGTGTTTTTGTGCTATTGGCTCACCAGTCTTACACATCCCATTTCCTGTCCTTCCTCTTGCAAAGTGCATGATTTTTCTCAGTCCTTTTAAAGTTCTTTCCCTTTGCACCAGTCTCCTTGGTGATTTGCTGGTTCCTCTGTTCTGTTCTTGATTCTTTTCCCCTTCTCTGTTACAAAATCACATACTTGGCTGTTGTCCACTCAAGTTGACTATAGGGGTCTCTGGTCCGGATCAGGAACAGTGTGAATTGTGTTGCTTTGTCAGTTATGTTAATCAATTGTTTGTGGATTTATATTTGATGCACTTTTTCAGATTTCTTTTTCTTGATCATGGGTTTGTTGCTCTCGTTCTGATTCAGATGTTCTGTGAATTGTTTTTCTTTCTTTACATGACTAGCATGATACCATGAAACTCTGCCTTGGACTTTTATCGTGGTAAGGGAAGTGAGCAAAACCTGATGTGGTCCAGTCCATTTTACATTAAGTGGTGACTTTCTATCAAAGTTCTTTATGTACACCATGTCTCCAGGCTTTATGTTGTAGATCTCAAAATCAATGGGCTGTCCTTGCTGTAAAATTCCTAGCTCATGCGATTCTGTCAGTCTCTTTTGCAAAGCAGATATGTAATCATATAATTTGCAGCTGTTAACATGGATGCATATGCTGGTTTGCATGGCCTCCCTGCCCATACTGCATGACAATACAAGGATTCAAAAGGAGATATGTGGAGATCAGTGCTTGGTTTTGTTCTCAGGTAGTATATGACATGATAGGTAAAGCATCTGTCCACCTTAGATGAGTTTCTAGACAGGACTTCCCTATCAGTGTTTTGATCTCCCTACTGAGTCTTTTCACTTGCCCTGCCAAGGTGAGATGATAGATGACCTGGAAAGATCTCTTTATCCCCAAATTTTTATAAACTTCTTGTAGAATATGGTGGGTAATATGCATTCCTTTTTCCAAGTATATCTGAGATGGTATGGTATGGAAAATCTCAGGATGATTTCTTTTAACAGGGTCTTTATAACAAAGGCTGCATCATTCTTTCTGGCAGGATACACCTCTGGCCATCTAGTCAGGTGATGCATGATGACCAGACAGCATTTGAATCCTCTATTGCTCGGCATATGGATATAATCAATATGCAGAGTTTCAAACAGATTCTAAGCTAATGGTCTCCCCCCTTAAACCCTCACTCCTATAACTTGCTTGATTAAATTTCATGCAGATGTTACATTTCTGACAGACTCTTTTTGCAGAGGGGTTATATTTGGGGCAACCCAGAACTTTTGGATTGAGTCAATGATTGACTGGGTGCCATAATGCTTCTTTTCATGTATTGCATTACATACTGGGAAATATAAGGCTTCTGGCAGGATGGGCTTGCCTGACTGCAATCCAGATTCCTTCTACTAGTCTGGCCCAAAAGTCTTTCTCCCATTTCTGAACTTCCTTGGGATCATAAACTTGTTTCAGAGTGTCTTCCTCCATCAGGGTAAAGGTCAAAATATGAGCAGGGCCAAATCTAGCAACATATTTTGCAGTGATGTCGGCCCTGTGATTGTCTAATGATGTTTATCTAACCCTTTTGTGTGACTTTTGCATTGCATGACTGCCACTTCTTTAGGTAAATATATCGCCTCAAAAAGCTGCAGAATAAGGTATCTGTAAGCAATGGCTTTTACTCCAGATGTAATAAAACCCCTACGCTTCCAGATTTCTCCCATGGTATGAAAGACATTAAATATGTAACAACTATCTGTGTATATGTTGATTTTCTTGTCCTTAGCTATTTGCAGAGCTCTTAACAACCTGATTATTTCTGCCCCTTGAGCACTGATGGTATTTGGTAAGGAAGCATACCACAAAGTTTCTGTCTGATTCATTACTGCTGCTCCCACAAACTTTTACCCTCTGTGCATGCATGCCAGACCATAGACATAGAGTTCTAGTTCTGGTTATTCAATGGGTGTGTCTTTTAAGTCTGCCCTTGTTTTCTGTACCATCTCTAGCATCTCTTTGCAATCATGCACAGGCTCTCCTGACATTGCTAACTAAGGAAGCAGAGTAGTGACTGACAACATTTTAATCTGATGTTTTCATTGTTTAAGAGTATTATATCATATTGAGCCAATCTTTGTGGAGTAAATGCATGTAGACTGCTGTTTTTAATTATGCCCTATCTGTTATGTGGGGAATATACTGTCAATTTGCTTCCCAAAACCAAATCCAATGCTTTTTTAATCATTAGCATTGTAGTCCAATTGCAGGAAGTAAATAAGACAATACTTTTCTCTGTTGTATTAAGCTGGGAGCTATAATATGTGACTGGTCTTAAATTTTGTCGTAGGTATTGCCCAAACTCACCTGAAGCTGTGCCCTTGTCCTCATGGAAAAACAGGTGAAATTCTTTGGTATAATCTGGGATTCCCAGAGCAGGGGCTGTGAAAACTGCACTTTTAAATTTAGTGATTACATTTCAATGTTCCTTTGAGAGTTTCAGGATTTCTGAGCCAGAGCTCCTGGTCAGATCATTGAGTCATCTAGATATTTGACTGTACCCAGGGATCCACTGTCTACAGAAAACTGTCAATGCCCAAAATGCAAGCAATTGTTTCTTGGTAGTTGGCACACACAATTTTTGGATATCTCCCACCCTTTTTTGAAATATCTTCCTTGTGCTCTCCTCCAATATGAACCCCAGATAATCTACTCTAGGCAATACTCATTGCAGCTTGAACTTTAACAATTTATGTCCTCTTTTACATAGTTCTTACAAAAAAGTCACAAGTCTCTCTGACAGATTTTTACATTTGTCTTGCAATCAAAATGTCATCAACATAGTGGAGCAATTTGCTGTCTTGGAATTTTATATTTTCTAAATCTCTTTTTAATATTTGGCAGAATATTGTTCCAGAATCACATTATCCTTGTGGAAGTAATGACCATATGATCTAATTGAATTTCCACATAAAGGCAAAGATATTTTGACTGTCTTTACCTAATGGGATAGTATGATAAGCACTGCAAAGATCAAAGACACTAAAACATCTTGCATTGCTTGTGATCTCAGATATAATTTCATTGAGACTTGGTATGACACAAAATTGCTAACTGCTCTCAGATCGATCTTGTATTAACTTCCACTGAACTTTACCCTGTACATCGAGTCTGTCCTTCTTTATGGCCAAAATTGGGGTATTAAAATCTGAAATAGTTGGAACGAGATTTTCTGTTTCAAGAGACTCTCGATAATTGTTGTTATGCCCTCTATAGCTTCTTTGCTCAGCCTATATTGTGGAATCTTTGGAGGTATCCCTTCTTTAACTTCTATGTGTGGCTGATTTTAAAATGCCCATATTGCTGAAGTATTTTGCCCACACCTCTTTTGGTACATCATTAGGGATTTCATCTATGGATCCTATTTTCTGCTCTTGGCCATTTTCTGCTATTTGCTCTAAGTACAATAATGGGTGCTGTTTGAGTGATTGTTTAGGTAAATGCAGATAAATGTCTCCAGACTAATCGCACTGGATGGTAGCTCTGATTTTATTTTAAGAAATCATGTCCGAGCAGGTTGGAAGGGCATCCAGGGTTTAATAGGAATGTTTGATTGGTCCTCACGGGTCTGAGTTTTACCATTTTTGTTCTTAGTTTTGTTACCCTTTGAATTTCCCCTGCAGCACCTTTCACTTGTACAGACCCAATGATTTTGCTATCTTTTGGATATGGTTTTAGGACACTCTTTTAGCCCCTGTGTCAATTAGTCCAGGATATATTTCATTTCCAACCCTAATTATGACATGTAGCTCACTGTTTTCATTCTCTTGCTGAACTTGCACCATTGGAGCTGTTGTTTGTATGGTGTTCCAGTCATTCCCTTGTACTATATCCATCCCAGTCTGTTTCCCTCCAATACTGTTCTCTTCCCCTATTAATGTTCCTTCCCCTTGATTTGTTGTGTCTTGATTTGTGTCATTTCTTGTTGATTGACTTTTTGTATGACCACTATCCCCAGTGATAGTATTGATTGGTACATATGTGTTTTGCAAGGTACTGTCATGATTGGTTGTGGTGTTATCATTTGATTCTGTTTCTATTACTGGGTTTGGGTAAGGAAAAGATTAATTTGCTTCCTTGATCATTCCTTTTTGAGATTCATTTTGGTTTGAATCAAAGAAAGCTTGTCTGTGATTAAAAGTTTCATTGCAACGCTCTTTTATTTCTTTGCTGTATGCATTAGCAAGACTGAAATCAGGTAAACTTGATGGATACATGTTGCTATGTGCATCAGTAGACAATGCAAGTTTTGTGTTGGGTTTGTTTTTCTGTGTTGTTACATCTGCTTTTGCTTGTATGTTGTTTGTCTTTTTCCCTTCATTTCTTGATTCTGCAGTTGTTCATCTGCTTGCTCTTGGGATTCCTTTAATCTGTCTGATCTTTCTGCATGCTTTTTTGTGTGTTTATAAGTTGAAAGGATTGGTATTCTTGGTAATAGAATCTATCCTGGGAGATGGATTAAATTCTTTGTTTTTTGGATTTAACTTTAAAGTTAAGGAATAAATTCTTTGCTTTTTGGGTTTAACTTTAAAGTTACTATAATTACCCAATAACTCATTTCAATTATGATTTTTCCTTTCATCTTCAGGGGTTTGCTTGTTTGCAGTCTAAAGATCTTATTTTTAATCTTTCCTTCCCAGTCCCATACATAATGATTTTCTTTGCTTTTTCTGTTTCCTTAGCTGTTTGTGTTTTAAGTTGATCAGAACTTCCAATGATTTTATTTCTATAGGTTTTGTGTTTTTTTTTTGTTGTTGTTGTTGATAAATGCTCCCGTGGTAAGTTTTTTATTATCCTGATTTGATTTTTGCATGTTTATGGAGTTTTTATGTGTATGTGTTAAAGATTTCAAGTTTGTTTTTGCTTCTTCTTGTGATTTGCATTGATTTATGTCTTTGCTTTTGCTTTTTCCTATTAAAATATCTCTTGTACATGTATGTCTATTTGAGTGTTGCTTTGATTTTTGTCTATTGGTTTTGTTATTTTTGTCCCATAAATTTAATTTTTGATCTCTTATCAAATCTTTGAGTAACTACATCTCCTCATCTGAATTTTCTTTCATTGTCTGTTCTACAATCCCCACACTCTATTTTAGCATCCCAAGTTTTCTCTATTTGGATTTTTGTCCCCTTCTTATCTTTGCACTCTTTTTCTATTGCTTTCAGTGCTAATATTGGTTCCTGGCTTCATGCATTGGGTTTTATTCCCAAAAAACTTGGCCTTCCACCTTGTGAGACATATTGTTCTATTATTTGAATATCGGGAGTTTTGCTATTTGTGTTTCTTGAACCTCCTCAATTGTGATCCCAGCATTGGTCATTTTCCTTTGAGTATGTATTGTTTTGGCTGTATTTGGAATTACTGTATGTATTTGTGTAATTTCTTCTCCTGTTATTGCCATTATTGGTGTTATTAAAGTTGATTTGTAGGGGTAGCTGGGTAGTTCAGTGGATTGAGAGCCAGGCCTAGAGACAGGAGGTCCTAGGTTCAAATCCGGCCTCAGACACTTCCCAGCTGTGTGACCCTGGGCAAGTCACTTGACCCCCATTGCCTACCCTTACCAATCTTCCACCTATAAGTCAATACACAAAAGTTAAGGGTTTAAAATTTAAAAAAAAAGTTGATTTGTTGCTTATAATAACAATGTCTTATAAGATGACCTAGTTTCCCACACAGAAAATATTTCTTGGTCTCAGTATTTTGTCTAGGCTGATACTGGGTCTTAGTGATATTATTCCTAGCCTACAGTGTTACTAAGTTTTTGATTTCTTCTATTTCTTTCTGTTTGATTGTTGACTTTGCTTCCTTTAATTGTCTCTTGAGTTCAATAATTTTTTTCAACCTTGTTCTTTTCAGCTTGTTTGTCTTTGTCTGTATCCCCTGTGACCCAGAATGAATGTAAGTTGTGGTTTTTCTCAATTCTTCTAAGGGTAGCTCCTCCCACCCAGGAAAATGCATTTAAAAATATGATTTCATGGGTAAAATGCTGCCTTTTACAAATTGTCTGTGGATGTGCTGCAGATTGGCCTTGATCAGGTCCTTGAAACCCAAAATTAATCCTCCTGCCTTGAGTACCCTATCTAGAAAGGTACTGAGATGTTTGCCTATCTTTTGCCTTACTGCTTCAAGCTGACCCCAGGTATTTTGTCTTTTTGAAAACTTGGACATCACTACAGTGAAGTCCTCACAACATCTTTTTTAAGTATGCATGGTTGTGGGGGTTAGATAATTCCATATCATCATAAACCTCTGGCCATCATGTGCATCTATTGCTTTTTTCTGGTCTCTTTTATGAATTGTTGGGCTTGTGATGGTGTAAATAATTCCTCCGACAATTTTTCTATGTCCAGGTAAGACAGATCATGAAGCCTAAGGGCTCTTTTCCATTCCTTTTTACATTTTTGTGGGTTTTCATTAAAGTCTGGCATTCTGTTTTTTAAGCTTTCCAGATCACTGAATCTTTAGATGCACTATCCCCTGATCAGCTTTTAGGATAGACTTATCCTATAAAGGAACTATGGAAATTGAAGTTTCTGCTCCTTCTACTATGGTGTTGCTATTGTTTTCATTGCCCTGTCTGCTAGTATTGTCATTGTCCCTTTGTTGTATCTTGCATTCCCCCTGTTGTACTTTTCCCACACCCAGATATTTTTTCCAATTTTGCATCTATCATTTTCTCAAGTTCTTATTTCAGTGTATCTAATGTCCATTTTTCCTCAGCTTTGTATCCTACAATTTGCCTGAATAATTTTTGCAATGTCCAGTAAAATTGTAGGAAGGATACTAAAGCTGCCATCACTGTCGGAGTATACAAAAACATTCTCTCTAGCTCTATTTTCAACCATCTATGTGTCTATAAATTGCACCACCTGAAACAAGTAAAATGGAATCTTCTCCACCCACAACCCATATATCATGGACCAGAAAGAAGGAACAGTTGGAAGCTGAATGCATATCATCTTTCATTTAATTTCCTTCATGAATGTTTGATTATATATGTGATATGCCTCTCTTTACTAATGGCATGGGGAATATGGAAATATGTATTACATGAAAAAACTTATAAAACCTATAACAAACTATTTATTGTCTCAGTTAGGGGTGGAGAAAAAAGAAGATAGGGAATCTTAATTTTAAAAATCAAGAAAAAAGTTGTCAAAAATTGCTTATAAATATATTAATTATATACATATAATTAATCAATTAAATGTAATTGAAAAATATATGAATAAATAAGAATAAGCCATCTAGTAAAACTGAGCATAATCTATTTGGGGGGAAATGGGTATTTTGTGAAATACAGGTCTTTCAGACAATCTTGATGAAAACATCAGCACTGAATAGAAAATTTAACATTCAAACTCATGACTCAAGAAAGGCATATAAAGGTAAGCATGAAAGAGAAAAAAATATGGGATTCAATGAATTTCATATGTTTACATTTCTATAGGGGAAAATGATACATATAACTTGAGAACTTTATCATTATTTGGGAAATTAGATAAATTCTACATACTGTGTTCCCTTTGCAAAATGACTAATATGGACATATGTTTTGCCTGACTGAACATACATAATCTATAACAAGGTAATTACCAGGGGTGAGGGGAAGAAGGGAGGAATTTTGGAACTCAAAAAATTTTACAAAATCTTAAAAATTGTATTTACATAGAATTGAGTAAAATAAAATAAAAGAATCCTTTAAAATTAAAGAAAGATTCTACATAAACAGAGGTTTGGGAATGAGTAAATTAAGTTGGGATGATGTCACACTAGCCTCCAAAAAAATTAATTCATGTAGGGGTAAGAAAAAGGGATGCAATGGGAGATGAGGGAAATAAAAGGGAGAGTGGGGAAAATATTTTTACATAAAAGATGGAGGCAAGGCAGATTTTTTTTTAATAAGGGGAGAAATGGCAAGTAGTTGTAGCTAATGTTTGAAATTATAAGTACAGGGGAGGGCAGAGCCAAGATGGTGGCTTAGCAGCAGCAAAAGCTGAAACCACTTTGAGAATCTTCTCAAAACAACCTTAAAAAAAGAGCATCAAAACATCTTGAGTCACAGAACCAAAAAAGGCACACAATGAAGAAATTCAGCTTCAGAAAACAACTAACTTGAAAGGCAACCAGAGAGGGTTGTTTTCATGGGATAAGAGGGAACTAAAAGTATAATTGCACACAGAGGAGTTCAGGTTACACCCCCCCCAAGCTACTGTGCCAGATTCCAAACCTGGCCACTGGGCACAAGCCACCTTCAAGACATCAGGACACTGCCAAAGCCAAAAATAGAGAGCCCCAGCCAACTTCCTGAAGTCCCAAGCCATAGCAGAAGCCTTCTGTGAGGTCTTGACGTCCATAACACTTGTCTTGTTCAAGTCTGCACTGAAGACACTAGGCCATGGGCAAAATGCTTGGAGTCCTGAAAATCATTAGCAGTCCTTAGAAGAGACTGAGTCAGCAGCTTTCAGAACTCCCAGCCATGAGGCCATTATACTACCTTGGAAGAACTGAAACTTGCAGAAAATTAGAACTAGAGCTAAGGTTAAGTAAAATCTGAAGTTTAAGAGATTGAGCAGTCAAAGAAATATCAATAGAGAACATATCAATAGAGACAAAGAATAGCCAAGGCACAGCCTCAGAATGAGACAAGGAAATCAAAGCATCTACATGCAAAAGTTCAAAGAAAAATGGGAATTGGGTTTAGGGTCTGGAAGAGCTCAAAAAAGAATTAAAAATCTCTCTGTGTCTCACTGAAATTGGCTAAGAGATGGAATAGCATCCAGATTCATTGGCATATAGAATCCTATCTTACCCTATAGAGAAGTAGAAGGGAAATAAGAAGGGTGGTGGTGAGTAATATCAGGGAGGAGGAATGACAAAAGGGATTAAAAGCAAAATACTTGTGTGAAGGGACAGTGAAAGGAGAAAGTTCAGGATTAAAAGGGGAAAACAAAATGAAAAATAATACACAGATGGTAATTATAATTGGGAATTTGAATGGGATGAACTCACTCATAAAAAGGAAGCAGATAGCAGAGGTTTAAAAACCACAATTCTACCAAATATTTTTAAAAGAAACACATTTGTGGCAGGTAGAGACATGTAAGTAAAAACTCTATTTGGTCTCAATTGAGTCTTAAAAAAAAAAGGAGGAACATGGACATTTCTTAGGCACCTAAAGCTAGGGAACGTCCCTTTTGTGAAAGAATAAACTGCTGAGGAGAAAATGGACAGTAAAAGTATGCTAGAGGAAACCCCAATCTTCCACTTTTAGAACTAGATAAATTGAAGCCCCCCAAATAAGAAAGAAACAAAGAAAATGAATGATTTTTTTAGAAAAGTTAAATTTAATAACTATCTTAAGAAAACTGAATGGAATAAAAAAGAATATATATCTTCTTTTTAGCAGCACTTACCACATAGTAGTGCATAAATTGACCATATAATAGGGCATAAAACTTCACAACCAAATGAAGAAAAGTGGAACTAATAAATGAAACCATTTCAGATCATAATGCAATAAAAATTTAAATCAATAATATTCATGGAATTAATTGGAAACTAAACAATCAAATACTTCAAAAGAGGTGAGTCAAAGAACAAATTAAAGGAACAACCAATGATTTAATTAAAGAAAATGAAAAATGAACAGACAACATATCAAAATTCATGGGATATAGTCCAAGCATACTAAGGGAAAAATTTATATCCCTGAAAACTTGTATCGATAGAGAAAGATCAGATCAATGAATTGGGCATATGCAACTAAGAAAACTAGAAGAAAAAATTTAATATCACCAGTTAAAGAATGAAAAGGAAATCCTAAAATTCTATGGTGAAATGTATAAAGTTGAAAGAGATCTATTGAACTAATAAATAAGACTATGATTTGGTTTTATCAGAAAAATGACCATAAAATAGAACATAAAAAGGAAAAGAAGAGCATCAAATTACCAGCAACAAAAATAGACATGGCAAATTTACCTTCAATGAAGAGCAAATTAAAACATTCCATAGAAACTGTTTTTTTTTTTATTTTTTTTATTTATTTATTTTTTAGCATTTATTAATAATCATTTTTAACATGATTACATGTTTCATGCTCCTATTTTCCCCTTCACCCCCCGCACTCCCCCCACCCATGGCCGACGCACTTTTCCACTGGTTTTGTCATGTGTCCTTGATCAAGACCAATTTCCCAATTGTTGGTGGTTACATTGGTGTGGTAGTTTTGAGTCCACACCCTCAATCATGTCCGCCCCGACCCATGCGTTCAAGCAGTTGCTTTTCTTATATGTTTCCTCTCCTGCAGTCCTTCCTCTGAATGTGGGTAGCATTCTTTACCATAAATCCCTCAGAATTGTCCTGGGTCATTGCATTGCTGCTGGTACAGAAGCCCATTACATTCAATTTTACCACAGTATATCAGTCTCTGTGTACAATGTTCTTTTGGCTCTGCTCCTTTCGCTCTGCATCAGATCCCGGAGGTCTTTCCAGTTCGCCTGGAACTCCTCCAGTTTATTATTCCTTTTAGCACAATAGTATTCCATCACCCGCATATACCACAGTTTGTTCAGCCATTCCCCAATTGAAGGACATACCCTCCTTTTCCAGTTTTTTGCCACCACAAAAAGCGCAGCTATAAATATTTTTGTACATGTCTGTTTATCTATGATCTCTTTGGGGTACAAACCCAACAATGGTATGGCTGGGTCAAAGGGCAGGCATTCTTTTATAGCCCTTTGAGCATGATTCCAAATTGCCAGCCAGAATGGCTGGATCAGTTCACAGCTCCACCAGCAATGCATTAATGTCCCAATTTTGCCACATCCCCTCCAACATTCATTACTCTCCCCTTCTTTCATTTTAGCCAATCTGCTAGGTGTGAGGTGATACCTCAGAGTTGTTTTGATTTGCATTTCTCT
>NC_058130.1:431930518-431970711 GCF_016433145.1 Gracilinanus agilis
ATGCCTCTTCCCAAGGCCCTGATATAAGTGTTAAATAGTACAGAACAAAGCACAGATTCTGAGTATATTTCTTTTTATATATTTTTTCCACTCCTGCAGTATTCTTTTATTAAATTTCCTCTGACCAAACTTATATCAAGTCATTATTATTAGAGTCAAGTCATGGATTCAATTACAAATATTCATAAACAGAACACTGTTAAGGAGGTTGGATCCCTGAAACAATCTGGACTAGCCTCACTTTTATACCTCAGGAAATTGAGGCTCAAAAAAGAGAAATGAGTTGCCTTTCAATCCTCACTGTTGATTCAGATACCTAGTAAATTACAAATTGGGATTGGTAGTAGCATTGGCAGCTATAGTTTTCTTTGAATATCTCTTCCTAAATACTGTATTCAAGATCAGATAAAAAAGAAAAAGAAAGCAGACATTTTTCAGAATTCATAAAAAATTTACAATATGCTGTCAATACACTGAAATATATATATATATATATAAATATATATATATATAGAGAGAGAGAGAGACAGACAGACAGACAGACAGACAGACAGAGACAGAGAGTGTTCCTTTACAGATTATATTTACGACTACCTTTTAATTTGATAGATAATCTACAAAAGTTTCTGAGGCTGAAAATTTCATCACTCTATAATCAATCTGATGAAAAATGTTTCCAAATTTAATTGGGTTGTATAAACACTGGCATCCAGTGGCTATTAATGTGGCCATATCAATCCTTTCCTAGTTTGCTAGAACCATCTAGATATTGTGCTCTGCTGCCATAGCCTAAAATAAACCAGTCCACCAATACTCCACCAATACAACAAATCAAAAGAAGTATTAATGACAGAATATAGAAAAATAAAAAAGAATAACAAATATAAACCATCCTACAATATACTGATTTAATTTTGTAATACTGAATAACCCTCTCTATAAAGATATATTCATCTGGCTATGGGAAGGCCATACATGTTGGGGGCTTCTTTTTTCATTTATAACCAATAAAGAGACATAAGCTTTTCTATTTTAAGGGACCCACTTGCACCCCTTTAAATGACTCTGATTTCAGTTTCCTCGAGCTTTCTCATAACTAGTGTAAGAAAGGACAATGTTTCTCTCCCCCCAGCATGCATTTGGAATGATACAAACCACCTTATATGGTTTGTCATAATTTTTTTATTATCTTTCCATTAACATTAGCATTTAGTTATGCTAACAGGTTTATGCAGAATTTCTGATTTAACCTTTCCCTTTCTTCCCTCTAATCTCCTCCTCTCCATAATCAGTCAGCTAATCTCACTCAATGTTTAAGGGAGAGGACTGAACCTTTGGATGTTACAGTGAAGTATCCTCAATAAATGAACCTATTTTGACATTTTTAATCATTATGGAAGAATAATTTAAAAAGGTCTTAGTTGCAATAAACCTTTTTGTAGTAAACATAATTCATAGGCAACAAAAAGGGGGAAAATGTGCTTATCTACTACCCTTAAATGTGGAATCAATGAAACCTACTTACCCTATTGTTTCTAGGTTACCTTTAAAACTGGTATTAGAGAAAGGGTGTATGTACATTAATGCATGCAAATAAGTCAGAATCCAACAACAGCATAAAAATTTCCCCAAAGGGGGAAAATATACACACATGCTCTTCCTATGCTCTCTAATTTATCATCATATTCTCTTAAACTCTGGGGCATTGCATTTTAGAGGCCTATTAAATAAATCAAAAAAGTATATTATCTGAAATTAGGCAAAAGACAGGACAGCAACTAAAATTAATTCACCATGGTAATCTGCTCCTATGAAACTCCCCTAAGGGATAACATTATATGCCCATTTCTATGTGCTGAGATTCAAGTATATCTCTCCTATTAGCATTACATGCCCATGCCCACATCCCTGTGCATTAAAATAAAAATATATCCTCCCAGAAAAAGAAAACCTGAAGTAAGGGGCTCACAGTGACCTTTTAAATTATGCCAATTAAATTTAATCATTACATAATGTCTACATTTCAAAAATATATTCAGCATTGGATAATGGACACAGTCTAAAGGTAAAAATTTATTAGTGTATATTCCTAAACACTAAAAACCTCCCTCCCACTAAGAAAATGCAAACCTCAAACCAAGAACTATCAATGCAAAAAAAAATCCTGTCATCTTCAACACCTCATCTTGAAGCTATAAATACAAAAATGAGAAATTTGTGTGACAGAAGTACTGTTTAATGTTGCTACCCAAATCCTCTTCCATTTTACCTCCAGTGGGGAAGTAGGGTGGTGGGGGGAGATGTTGGGTTATGTTGAAGATAATATGATACAGAGCTATAAGCCCTTCTCAGATTTCAAACAGGTCAACTTGTCAAAGCTTTTTAAGGGAGCCAATTACATTAATTTTCCACAGCAGAAAAATACATATTTCATTTCCATTTCCCACTAGAGATGGGGCCCAGGGATCCTGTTTCGAAAAGCTCTTATCACTAAGTAACATTCGTACCCCCAAAGGAACCTTTGGCAGTCACTGGTCCATTGATATAATTGAGGAAGGTATGAGCTGTCTGACACTGCCATGGCACTGCTCAATAGTGCTGTGCACTGAGCATTTGGAACAATAAGGTTTCCACAGACGGCCACATTGTCAATAAATTTCAATTACACTAATTGCCAAGAGTTCAATGACTGCACTTTGAAAGGGGGCAAAAAAAATAGAAAAAGAAGCCAGTGCCTAGTAGGGCTAAAGAAAAAGAAGCAATAAATAGGCTATATTTTCTAATGGGGGCATTAGTGGAATTTTAACATGGCTTAACACGATTTTACAAGCTGTATTGGTTTCAGGCATCCTGTTTTACATTTCTTTGTTAATGTCTCTAAATAAAATATACAGGTATTCAAATATGGGGAATTGTCTTTCAGGGTACAATTATTATTTTTTTTTTACTTTAAGGGTTTTTTAGATTATTTTTGTTGTTGAGTGTATAATTACACACTACTATTGCTTTGCCTTGAGTGAAAACTGAATCTTGAAATAGTTTGTGAATGAAAAGCAACATAGAACACACAGATATAGCACTGAGGGGAAGGCTCATCATTAAAATACATCCTTGATGAATTAGAGGGAGTGGATAAAGGAGACACACAAATGGCAATCCCTTACAATTAAACACAAGTGAGTGTAAAACACTATGCTGCTTTTAGTGTACCTGAATTTGCTGCTGCAAAAATCTACAGGGATCAATGATCTGAGTTCCCTCGAAACTCTGGATTTTTAGTTTCTGGTAACTGGACCTCAAAGCCTGGTGTGTTTTGATGACTATGAATGCTGTTAGCTCCCTCACTAAAATTAAATGAAATGTGGCTGTTCCCAAAGATGTAAGAGTATGTGTTTGTTTTTTCAGCTTTGAATAATTTTGCTAACAGAAAGGGACCAAAACAAGGAAAGTTGCTAGAGAAATTATTTCAATACATTTGGTAGGAGAAAACACACTTATTTAGGCTTAAGATGACCAACATGTCCTGTTTCCCATCATCTAATTAGCATGAGACTGACATCAATATTTTGAAGGTTAATGAATGGGAAACTGAAGATTCTTAGAGCAATTTGGTTATGCTGAGACAGGTGTATATTAGTTAATTATGGTGTAGATAATATGAATACATATTTTAGTTTATTAAAATGAAATAGAGGTAAGTCATCTCATTGAAGAAAATCCACATTATACCAGAAAGGTAGCTGAGCTATGCCAAGCTGAGGGTGCAGAGAACAATTCTGAATAGAGCTTATCTCATGGATGTCCTCTGGTCAATTCTAGAAAAAGAATTTTGTACTGTCCTCTGTTGCTTAGAAGAGCATATGGGAAGTAGAAAACTGCTTTTACTTCTAAGCTAATTAGAAAAAGTAGGAAAGGTTTAGACTTTGCTTCTTTGAACACTTGACTGTAGGAGCAAATACATTGCCTTTCTTTTTTAGAGATTTTTTTTACTCACTGCAGAGAAGGGGGAATATCTTCTAGTCCAGCCAAAAGAAAGGAAATGAAAAAGTTCTGCATATTCCAAACTTAGGGTTTCTGATTTTGGTGAGAGAACATAGCAAACCTGAGCATCCCAGGAGAAAGAGAGCCTGAATAGTACATACAGCAAATGATAGCCCTAGATTATTTAAGGAAGGGAACCAGGACAGACACCTCATTAGTTCCTACCCAGCTAATCAATCCCTAGTATCCCCAAATAATCATCCCCATTATCTAAAATAATAATCTGACTTGAAGATCAAATCAACTTTGAAATTCACAACTCCTTAGTATTCCCTAACCCTTGCAGCCTTCTCTCCCTGTGATTGGAGAGAATAAAGTATGAACATCAGAGAGCTCTTCCCAGATCTTCTATTTAAGGGGAGTCACAGGGTAAATACTTAATCATTTCCCACTTGGCCATAGGAGTTCATCTGACCTCTGCTGGAGTCTCTCTATTTTCCCTCTCCCCTCCCTCCTCATTTTTTCCATTTCTTTTTGTGTGTTGTCTTCATATATTATGATTGTGTGTGTTTCTTGACCTTATCTTTTGTCTTTAATTGTATCCCCAGTACTTAGCACAGTGCCTGACAATAGAAGATATTTGATAAAGGTTTATTGACTGGCCCTACTAAGGAAAAGAACAAATACACTCAGACAGGTAATGGCACGAACACAGCAAGAAATAAAGGAGTGGTTCCATCAATTAGTGGATTTTCCTATGGAATATTTCTGAAGATAATAAAGAGCATTACTACACTCAGTTCACTGGTGAGGTGTGTTGGTTATGCTAGGCTCATCTTTTCCATCTCCATGTGCCTACCAATAATGTTTCAGTAAATTTGTTTCCGTTCATAACCATGAACACTATATAAATTAATGAGTCCCCATTTAATGCATGAAATAATATGTTATTATCATTGTTATTGCTTTGCTTTCTATTTAGTAATTTTTTTCTGATTAAGAATTAATGGAGTTCATATTGGCTGATAAATTAAATATGAAGCAAACTAATGGTGGATAAGGAGCCAGAAAATACAGTAGGAGGAACATAATCCTCTCTCCAATAATGGCACCCTTAACAAAGCAGAGAGTTATTTTTATAGTGTGGCAACCTGTGTTGGAAACCCTGTGAGAGAGTCCTACATGAGAGTCCAGGATGTAGAGAGTGAACCAATGCAAACAGACAAGTAATGTGGTGGGATAGGAAAAGGATAAGATCTAGGACCACACCTATACTCCAGAATAATGAAAAATTTAATAGAACAAAGAGAAGGAAGGTATTTCCTTGTGTCTAGAGACTCATGGTATTCAGAGAATAAGATATTTGTTGTAAACTGATTAAATAGCTAGCCTTATTAAATTAGTTGGTGACCATAGGGTAAATAAAATAGCTAGTGTGGGCTCAGAAGTAATTTCCCCTTATAATTATGGCTAACTAATGTAGAACATTTTGATTGCATTAGTGGACCATCTCTTCCTCCATACTCTTTTCTATTTAACAAACAATGCATCTTATAGAAAACAAATTAGTAGTGCTTGAGGAAACCTATAGGAGCTTATTTCAGGTGTCTACAGGAGACTTCCATAAAATAACTTCCTTGAGAGTTGTAGAAAGGGTGTTGGGTTTGGAATCCAAGGACATGAATTCTATTCCTAGTTCTGCCTCTTACTGCCTGCATTACCTGAGGCAAATCCATATAATTCTCTGGATCTCTAGTCTCCATCTGTAAAATGAAGTCTATATTACCTCCAAAGTCCTTTACAATTCTTTGATTTCTGTTCCAATATTCTTATTCCACGGTGCCTAAAATTCCTTTTCCTGGGGAAAGAAACTTCCATTCCACAATTAAAGATGAACATGGATGCAAATAACACTAGGAAAAGCAACACATAGACAAGATTTACATTAAAAGGTTGGAAAATCACTAAAGTGCTATATTCAAGTATAAGAATACCTTGACTCAAATCTTATCCTTGAGACTTACTAGTTGAATGAACATGGTTAAGACACTTAAGCTCTCTGAGTCCCATTTTTATCACCTGTATAATTCAAATAAACATATCTGGAGTATCAATGTAACAGGGGCATTAGGATGTTCTCGTGAGGTAATTTTTGATAGATGGAATAAAGAACATCAGTATTCTGGGTACATAAACAGGGGTGGAGTCAGGATATAGGGAAGGATGATATAGAAGAAAGAAGAGGAAAAATAACATGAGAGAGTGGATTTAAGAACAACTTGAAGTACTCTACAACTTGGCCTTTAAGTTGGTTATTCTAAATCTCTTTATTGTGTTTTCCTATTGGCAACAGTTAATTCTCCTTTGGAAACAAGGCTTGAATTTGTTAAAAATTGTTCTTTCTATATCCATGACATATTTTTTATCATTAATTGGCCTTTTTAATTTGGTAAGTTTGGAGTTACCTTAATTGTGTACCACTGATTATTTTTATTCTTTCTCCTTTTTCGGATTGTTGATTTATATTTCTACTAACAACTCTAATAAAGATGAATTTAAATAAATTGCCAGTTTGGAAATGATTCGAATTAGTACCAAGTCAAATTAAGATAGTCAGTTTTATTCTCGTGTTATGATTAAGGGCTTCTTATATTTAGTGTCTCCTATATTCATCATTTATTACTATGATGTACACATATTTAAATAGTTTGTAGAAGCCTCTATAATATCATCTCAACCATATATCTCAATCATGTTTTTGTAATATATTTTTCAGTAGCATCTCCTATTCCTGCTTTTTCACCTAAGATCCCAAACATTAAAGAATGCTAGTTTAATTTTGAGGATCTTATCATGCTATTTTCAACATCTTTTGGCACACAATTATCATCAGTATTCTTTTTGCCAATTCTTATAAAAAACTGTTTTATATAATTTGACTAAGTATTTCAGAAACAACCTTCATCTTTCTTCCATATCAAAACCTTTTGATTATATTTGTAGGACTCTGAAAAAAGAAATTCTGATTAGATTGTGTTAGTTGTACTCCATCCATGACCATTAGTTTGTCATTCCTCTACTTTAATCCAAATCCCATTCTTGGATCATATATTCTTAACTAACAGTCTACTTTTTAAATCTTGTTTTTCTTTCTAAAGCATTTGCCTTGAGGCTGGCACTAATGTTGAAAACTCCACCATCTGTGATCCCAAGACCTAAGATTAAAGTCTTAACAAAGACTTTGGAATCATTAGCAATACTTTCCATATTATTTCTAACACTGTCACTGTTGCACAATGTTTTGAAATATTTTGGAAATTCACTTAAAGAAATATTTATTAGAGATAAGCTACTTTCAATATATGATCACGTAATCCAACTTTAACTACAGTATAATAAAAGCAGTCAATTATTATTCAAAAGAGAAAAAGAGACTGAAAGTATATATTATTTCCCTATAAATTTCCCTCCAAATATGTTTTATACCTTTGATTAGAAAACAGGACCTCCAAATGTTCATATATAGTTATTTATTATATCACATTAGCAATAACTTTCTCTTCATTATTTTAGTGGTTCTAAGTGATAGACATTTGTCCTTTGTTCCCACAAATTCCATAATATCAATGTACAAAAAATGTCATCTCATTCGATTGAAAAATTGTCTTATTTTTTATCCATCTCTAATCTTTCTGATTTGGCTAAATTGCCAGTGCTTTTAATTAGGCCTAATAATATGAAATATTTGGTGAATTCTAAGTATATCCAAATGCATGTTTATTAAAAAATTCAATTTTTAGAATGTCTTCAATTTATTGTGAGCATGAATTAGCCTTATGAATGTATTTCAATGATGTTTGTTTCTTAACTTTGGAAATAGGATATTTCTTTTAAAACAAATATATATTATTATATTCCTATTCTTTGTTAATTCTTAATTCTCTTTAAAATTTTCAGTAAATCCTCAAGGTGTTTTTCAACTCTGAGTAGCAATGATAAGAGCAGATTGTCTAAGTAAACTATGAAAGTGTGATGTATTAAACCTGACAGGAGACTGTTCATTAATCTTTGAAGTATAGCCAGGGCATCGGTAATTCCAAAAGGCATTACAATAAAATGAAAGGCCCCCTTATGGCAAATGAAGGTGGTTTTTTGTTTCCTGTCATCATCCATTTGTAACTGCCAATAGCCTCTAGTTAAATCAATGCTCCTGATAAATACTACTCAACTAAAGAAGTACAGAGAATCGTCATTTTTTAGTAATAGATATTTATCTCTTTGAGGATCATATTTATTTGTCAGATGTGCACACACAAACCTGGCTTAACTTTATGAACAATTGACACAATCTCAAGAATAATGATTAAACCTTATAGTACTGTATAGACAACAATTTGCTGGATTTTCCATTCTCCTTAACTTTCATCAATATGGCTAATAACAAAGCTCATTATTTAATTAATCCAACTTTGAAAGAGAACAGATTGTGTCTGTTCCATGAGTCAAAAAAATGCAAAATAGAAAGACATTACCTATGTATTATCATCATTATGTTCACTAATAGCTATATAGCATTTATTATGTGCCAAGCAATGTGCAAAGTACTATATAAATATCTCATTTAATGTTCACAATAATGCTGTAAGATAGAAGCTGTTAGAATTCTTATTTTATAAATGAGGAAACTTAAATAATGAAAGATTGAGTGTTATGCCTGAAGTCACACAGATAACTTCCTGAGATTGGATTTGAACTCAAATCTTCCCAATTATGGTCCAGTGTTCTATTTTCTGCACTAACTAGTTTTCCCTCAGTTCATGACTTTCAAGTCAAGTGTATTTTTTCTAAACAATTCTAGATCCACCTAGGTTAGCAGTATGAAATTTAAATTGATCAAACCTTTTAGATGTATTAACATAATAGAATTATTAAGTTTGTATCAACATAGTATAAGGATCCTAGCATTTAGTCCATAAGGAACAGGTGGAAAGTAAGGGAATTAGTAAGATTTAAAGCATTGTATTCGGTTTTCTCCACAACATTTGTCAATGTTCATGTATTAAGTAATGAACATCATATATTGAAGTTTTGGTACAGGTAAAAGGGAAGAGGAAGTTTTATGTCTCTGCATAAAGTATGCCATCCTAATTCCTGTTAAGTAAAGTCGTTGGCCAGAGATTATTAAATCAAAGACTACTGTTCCTCTGTAAAATGTATCATAGGAAAGGTAACCCCATAAATTATCAGACATATTAGTTGTCTGTTTTGAAATGGTGAATATGAGGAAATTGGAGAAATGAATGAAGATTATATGAACTAATATACAGTCAGAAAAATAACAATAGGTACAATGATTATAACTATGTATATAAGTCACTAATACAATCATGAACTTGGAATAATGGGAAAAAGACTCATAAAGATGATAGAGGAAAGATAATGAAATATTCCTCATCCATTATGGTAGAGATTTAAAACAATATGAGGATAGGGGGCAGCTGGGTAGCTCAGTGGAGTGAGAGTCAGGCCTAGAGACAGGAGGTCCTAGGTTCAAACCCGGCCTCAGCCACTTCCCAGCTGTGTGACCCTGGGCAAGTCACTTGACCCCCATTGCCCACCCTTACCAATCTCCCACCTATGAGACAATACACCGAAGTACAAGGGTTAAAAAAAAAACAATATGAGGATAGCATATTTTACATATGATCTGTGATTATCAAATATTTTTGCTTTATTTTTTAATCTTTAATGTGAGGAAGGAAATAAGTGAGCACTTAAATAGTGACAATTTTGTGCCAAGCACTTTCCTATCTCACTGAACCATTTCATATAATAAAGAATATTTTAAAAGAAAAGGAGGAAAGGAAGATAAATGAAGAAAAGAACAATAAAGCATTTTCGATACTTTCAAAAACTCTGAATATATATGCAGTGTTTCACACTTCTGGACCTCTCAGGTCTAAAAAGGAATTGACCAAATGTTTCCTCTTATTTATTTTTATGGGAATCAAATTGTTCTTTGTCATTTCTCAACATTCATTCTCAGGTATTGTGTGGTAGCAATTCTTTCCATTTATATTAAATATTTTAGATGTGATTTAAAGGAAACCAGAGAGGATAGCAAGGTTAGATAAGGAGAGAGAGCATTCCAAGCATGGAGAAGAGTCACTGAAAATGGTTGGATTTGGGAAATGTAGTGTGTTATTTGAGGAACAGCAAAGAATTGGTATCACTGGATCAAAGAGTAGAGATGAGGAGAGAGTCTTAAAGTGTAAGAAGAATAGAAATGCATGCTGAGGGGAAAGTAGGTAATGTACTTTGAATGAATGAGGATTTCATATTTGATCCTGGAAGTGATAGGGAGCCATTAGAATTTACTGAGTAATGGATGAAGATTTGGTCCAACATGTACTTTAGGAATACTATTTTGACAGCATAACAGAGATTAGTCTGCTGAGAGGAGAAACAAGAATATCCTCCAGATGCAATGAGGTGACTCAGTGGATAGAGAGAGGACAAAAGATGGGAGGTCCTGCATTCAAATCTAGCCTTAGAGATATCATAGATATATGACCCTGGGCAAGTCACTTAATCTAAATTACATAGGCCTTACCACTCTTCTGCCTTGGAACTAAGATAGAAGGTAAGGGTTGAATTTTTAAAGTTGCATGCAAAATGCTATTGCAATCTGCCTGGCATGAAGTGATGACAGTTTGCATCCAAGCAGTGGTAGTATCAGAATAGATAAGGGGACATAGATGAGAAATGTTATTAAAATAAAACTGATAGGTCTGGCAACAGATTGGATGAGGGAGTGGAATGAAAGACTCTAAGATTTCTAGAATAACACCCAGGTTTCCAAACTCAGTAATTGAGTGGATGATAGTACCTTCAATAGTAATAAAGAAATTTGGACATCAGGAGGAATTGCAGGGGAAAATAGATTAGTTTTGGGCATGATAACTATTTGATACCTATGGCATAAGCAGATCAAAAGATCTAATAAGCAATTAGAAGTAGGAGACTGAAAATCAATGGAGGAGTTAAGGCAGGAAAAGTAGATTATTGCATATGATACTTGCTTTTCATTTTAAATTGATAATTTAATGATTTTTTAAAGTATAGCTCTATGACTGTACTTCATAGGGTTTTGTGATCGCTCTAATTATTTGAAAATTTTTCCTACATCTATTATATAATCATGCAGTTGAGGGTGTTGAAATTTGTAATAACATGTTGTTGTTTTTCAAATGTTAAATTATCTATACATCTTTGGTAGAAAATCAACTTAATTGTAACAAATAATTTTAGATAAATTTTTATATAAGAACAGGATTTTATTTAAAATATATTTATGTATACACCCAAATCTATGTAAATACTTATGTGCCAATCTCCTTCTTTGTTTTCTTCTATCCTTTCCTGCCTTAGGTATTATTTGTCACATAATATGTCTTGTATTATTTAATTTCTTAAATTTTGCTAATAATTTATAGAGCTTAGTTATTAATTGTTTTTTAAAACTTTGAATTCTACTGTGAGTCATGTACGTATACATATACACTTTGGCCCTTCCTTCATATCTACTTCTGTTTCTTTTTTTGAGATTAGTGAAGATCTCTATTTGGTCTTCTATTATTGAATTCCATTAAAGATAATTTTCTTTTGGTGAGGGAGGCAGATGGGGGGAGACACTTACCAGCTGCATGACTAGGCAATTCAGTTAACCCTGTATGCTTCAGATTCCTTATTAAAAAAATAGGCACAATAATACCATTTGTCTCCCAGAGTTATTGTGAGGATTCATTAAGATTATAGTTGTTAGAAGATTTGCAAACTTAAATTGCTTTATATATGCTAGCTATTGTTATGTTAAAATAAAAAATAAAATGTATATGTGCATCCATACATTATGTCCAAGTATAATGCTGCCTGGCTCAATTTACACTATCTACTTTTTTTTTTAACTGTAAATAGCTATTTTCTTTCCCTTTTAATTTATTATGATCTCAGAAGCTACATTGGAATATGTAGGACTTACCTCTTAGTTTTTAGAACTAAGACTAAAGCTATCTATGGTAATTAACATTTCAAAATAATGACTATTCATGTGACAGTGGAATCAACATCCTCCTTGGCCTTTATTCTCTGAATAGATTTTCTAACATTTCACATTATTTGAGTCTTTCTGGTCTTATGTCATATTATACTTCCTTGCAATGTAGCATGATGGGACTGCCTTTTGAGCTAAGAAGACCTGTGGTAGAATTTTACCTCTGACAAATATTGTCTGTATCAATCAGACAGGGCATGTGACAACCTCCAAGGGTTTTAGAAAAATCTTTAAGGCTATAATATGAAGAGTTATGCTAATTTATATTATTCCCTGAATGAGTGAAGGAAGTTTCCTTATCCAAGAGTCCTCTAAATCAAGGAAATCAAATCAAATGTCCATCCCTATCAGCATCACAAACTAAACTCTCAATTCCCATCAGTAGCTCTCCTTGGTTTCAACTCCTATGAGAAACCATACCTCATCTATGGTAGGTTAATCACCTGAAATCTCATCGCCATGTTGATTGACCATTTTTGTTACTCAACATCTTTACAAATATCTTAATTGCTTCTCTTTTCTGGAGGGCTGGAAGTTAGTTAAAACTCCTCCAGAAGCTGACATCAGACACTAATTTTGTGATCTAGGGCAAGTCACTCAACTCTGACTCAGTTTCCTCATCTATAAAATGAACTGGAGAAGGAAATAGCAAACCATTCCAGTGTCTTCACCAAGAATATCCCAAATGGGGTCATGATGAGCAAGACAGGACTGAACAACAACAAAATTCTTCCTTTATTGAGGGCTCTCAACTTTCAGAATTTCCGAAGTAACTCTATTTTTCCATCATCAGTCCATCTTGGTTTTGACTCTTCTATACATTATACCTCTTGATTATCTCATTCTATTCTAACTCTTTTTCAACTTCCTTTTGTGTGTATTTTTCTCTCTTAGATTGCGAACTTCTTAAGACAAAAGATTGTCCTTCACCTCTTTTTGTATCCTCAACTTAGCACAATGCCTGGCACATGGTAAATATTTAATAAATGATAATTGAATTGAAATATGATTCATCAAAACTGACCTCCTAGTATTTCCCCTTAGTTTTGCCTACATGGATTCACTCATTCAGCCCCAAGATGCCTGGAATTCATTTCCTCATCGTCTCTTCATATCAGAATTCTTGTATTTCTTCCATGATCAGTTCAGATTGTATTTCCTTTGTGAATAATTCATGCCTTTTTCCTTTGTCAGTCTTCTGACCTTCCACAAAATACCTTTATTTTTTTTATTTTTGGGCTATTTGTGTGGATGCTATATTCCCAGAGGAGGATGTCCCTTTTGGAGAAGATTTAGTGTTTTTTTATTATTGTTGCTGCTGCTGCTAATACTACTACTATTTTACTTGGTTGTTTTCAAATTCCCCACACTTAACACAGCATCTTGTACATACAATAATCAATTGCTAAATAAATGTTGTTGTCATTGTATTACACTTCTCTATTAACTCTATATTTCAGCCAGTTTTGATTATTAACCATTGGCCAGTTTCATCACATCCTCTCCTACCTTTAAGCCACAGGTCATCATCACTTATTTCTAGAATACTCTTTCCTCATTTCTGTCAGAATGTTTCTGAGTTGAAGTGACACTTCTGTCAAGATGCGTTCCCAGATCTCACCTCAACCAAAAGTGGCATTTCCTATTGAAATTTCTGTAGAGAACATTTTCTTCACTTCTCCTTTTCTCTACTACATATAACATCGTGTGGTACTTATTTATGTACCTCGGGAATAACAGGTTAAACAACAAATTTATATGAGTCCGTGTATTTATGTGCATGTTCCTCCAATTATTCAATAAATCGAAAATCACTTATTAGGTCTATACTATTGGGGGATATAAATGGTACAATGGTTTAAGTGCCAGATCTGGAGTCAAGAAAACTCATCTTCCTGAGTTCAAATTTGGTCCTAGACACTTATTATCTGTGTGACCTCAGACAAGTGACTTAACCTTGTTTGCCTCAGTTCCTCATCTATAAAATGAGCCAAAGAAGGAAATGGCAAACTACTCAAGTATCCTTGCTAAAAAAAACCAAATGGGGTCATTAGAAAACAGACACAATTGAAAAATGACTCAATAACAAAATATTGAAATGACTGAACAATAAGAACACTACTACGTATAAGGCACTGTGGTTAAATTCTAGAAGTAAAAAGATGAATCTGAAAATGTTTCATACCCTCAAGTAGCTTATTCCTTCTTATGGTTAGAAGGATTTCTTCTGCTACAATATGAATTCTTTCACATTTTATCAATCTGTAAATGTTCTGAATATGTGTCCAGTGAATTAACTATATACATGCCATCCAAGGGTTAACATCTTGTTGCAATAACCCTTGTTAATAGGTTTGATGTTTTTTTTTAACCAAAGAAATACTCATATAACATCTGTTATAGTCTAGACATATTGTGATATTGAGAAGTGATAAAATATTTAGGCTTTGTGGTATCTGTTTGGCATTTCTCTACTCTAACCCCAGTTCCTATTATACTATAAAATCTTAGGTGCCTGGGAATATATACTTTTCATCACTGTATGCTCATTACCTAGCTTTGTACCTTGTAATTAGTACTTATTCAATAAATGATAATAAATGTTTAATAAATACTTTTTCATTCATTCATTTCTTTCCTTTTCTCACCTTGGACCATTTTGAATTTACCTAGCCTTCTTCAATAGTATTTGACTGTGACAATTCTCTGTTTTCATAACATATTTTATTTAATACAAAAATCAATTCATTCTTAAGAAAAAGTGTGATCTTTATAACGATTCTCCTAGAATAATCTTAGTGTCATGGATCATTATTTAGATGATAAATAATACAATGTTTTATTCAGACTTTTCAATAAGCATACATATACATTTTATTTTGGCTTTACTTTTACATTATTTTGATTATTTCTTAATTTCTATTGCTTCTAGAGAAAAAAAGAAAATCCTCAGCCTAGTAATTTAAGTTTTCCATTATCTAGCTCCTACCTATCTCTCCACTCTTATTTGATATTACTGCTATTCACTTACTCTTTATTACTTTCAGACTGGCTTGTTAGCTGCAACCAATCATTCCCTTCCATCCCTTGCCTCCATTCCTTTGTACAGGAGTTCTATCACATTTGGAATGCATTCTCTCTTTACCTCTTCCTTTCATAGTCCCTAGCTTCCTTCAGAATACAAATCAGGCATGTCCTGAGGTTTTTTCCTGAGTGATCTATTTAGTTACATCTATTTACTGAAATCACATCACATTACTTTCTGTATACTTCGTGTTTACCTATCTACATAATGTTTCCAGCCATTAGAATCAAAGAACTATGAGGGAAAGGGATATTTCATCTTTGCCTTAATGTTCTCAGCTCCCACTATATATATAGTGCCTTGAACATAATAGTCACTTAGTAATCATTACTTGAATTGTTATTTCAGGCTGGTCTCATGGCTTATGACTAAAGGTTGAAGACCAGGTCTGGGTAGAGTAGAGCAGTGCAGCCAGACATCTTCCATGAGGAACTATAAAGTTTATTGGGGATTCAGGTAAATGGAGACAAGATAGGACATGATGGCATCTATCAAAGTATATAAAATTATATAGTTTGCTTCCATGAAGGTCCTAAAGCAAAGGGTCATTTACAAGACTGGAAAATATACACCCAAAAAGGGTTGCCAAAGTAAAAAGACATGCCTGCGGAATATCACCAGAAACACTGAGTCAGTAAAATTCAAAAAAGAAAATAAAATCAATTATCTGAGACCAAATAGTTGCCACTTGATTAGAGAATGGAAATATAATTTGTAGAATAGGAGTGAAATAGCATATCAGGAGTTTAGAATCAACAATGAATATGAGTTACTCAAATAAGGTTCAGAATAGCTTTATGAACTGATGTAGTGACAAGTAGGCTGTACAAAGATAATAATATACAAAAAGGAATATTAATAATGTAAATAAAATAATCACTGATAGTATGGTTGCCATTTTTATTCATTATAGTGACCAATCTAGGCCCCATAATTTAGATCATGAAATTCAATACCTTTCTTTAAGTGTAAAGATAGGGATACTAGATGCTGATATTTCATGTTATCTACTATAGTTATATAGTTATAGTTTTTGTATGTTTTTGTTTTTGTTTAATTTCTTTTCCAACGCATTTCAAGGATTGATTCAAAGGAAGATGGGAAAGTTCCTCTATTACATAGAGTTATAACTAATTTAAATCAAAAGGCATTAATAAAATTGTTTTCCTGTAATAGTTGGAAAGTCCAGGTCAAATTGAAGTCATTGAAAACCATTACTTCAAAATGAAATAGAATTGATTATTACTAGTCATCTAACTGATAGATGAATACCAATATTGGAGCCATTTTTGAATCTTTATGTTGTCAGTTCATGAAATTGTTAGGATTAAATTATAAATTAATCCCACATTAGTAGAAAACAGAAAGATGAAAAAGACATGGTCTACAAAACATGTTCTAGTCAGATTAACTGAAAAAGGTAAATAATATTGGCATGGAATATAATGATTTCCTTTATCAGTTTATCCTGTATGAATCAGTCTCCAGAATGAGGAGGCCAAAGGAACCTAAAAGCATTGGTCTGTTACATACTTTATCCAAGCAAAACAGAGTGGAATCCCAAGATAATAATGCTTTGGAATATAAACCATTCTGAAAAAATTTATGAAGGAAGATGGTAAAAATGTATGGACAGTAACATTTTAAAAAGAGTGGGGAAAAGAGGGAAAATGCTTATAGAGAACTTGTCTTAGGATACAATAAAATTTGATCTTCATAAAACCATTGAAAGATAACCTAGACAGGATAAAAATTTATAACATTTATTTTTATCAATGAAAGTGGGAACACCATATTTGGATTCAAACATCTCAGTATCCAATGTGTCAAATAAGGAAGAAGAAATGACACCAAAGAAGATAACGGCTTGAAGAGTGAAGGAAAGTTTTCAAACAGGTGCTATCATGAATGGGATAGAAAATCAATCATGAAGGAATAGAAGTATTATGTAGACCTTAGTTGCCTCATCTTAACAATGAGTGTATTGGATTAATTTATCTGTAAATTTCTTAAAACTTTTAAATCAATCTGGCAATTTTATGAAAGATTGATGGAAAAGGGAAAAGTATGAATACCAGGGAACCAATTAGCAGGCAATTGAAATAATCCAGGCAGGAGGGGAAGAGAGCCCAATCTAAGGTGGTGGCCATAATAGTGAAGAAAAAAATAATCAAGAAGAGATGTTGAAGAGGTAGAAGAAGTGACACAGTTGTGTAAAGGGATGAAGAAGTAGAAAAATATTGTGAATTACCTCAGTTTACACACCTGAGTAATTGAAAAAATGATGTTGACATTCAAATAAAAAACAACTATAGATGGTAAAACTCTTAGGACAGTCAAGTTTATAATTAATATTGTACTAATTTTTGCCAAGACATTGTCTCATCTTTTCATTGTATTTCAAATATACTCCCTTCTCTCATATGATAGCAACACTGCCCCTATACAAGCCTTCATCACTTCATATCTAAATTAACTTGTCTGAACATTTAGTTGATCTTCTTACTACATTTCTCTCTCCATTTACCACTCCAGGCTGTCTTCAATTCCACTGCCAAAAGGATTTTCCTAAAGTGTAGGTCCGAACATGTTATCCCAATACCAAAGAAACCAGAATGACTTCCTATTACCTTCAGGATAAAAATCTTCTGGCATTCAAAACCCTTAATAACTTACTCCTTCCACCTTTATAATCTTCATAGATAGCTCACACCCTCTTCCCCTCCATTCTCTTTCAGCCAGTGATGTTGTCCTCCTTGCTGTTCCTTGAATAAGACATTCCTTCTTCTGATTTTAGGCATTTTCACTAGTCATCTCCTATAACTAGAAGACTCTTCCTCCTTATCTCTACCGCTTAGCTTTCTTGGATTCCTTGAAGGCACAGCTAAAATACTAAAAAGCCTTTCCTAATCCCTCTTAATTCTAATGGTCTCCCTCTGTTGATTATTTCCAATTTTTTCCTGTACATAGCTTCTTTTTACTTAACTTTAGGTTTTCTCTCTTGAGCTCCTAAGAGAACTATTGTTACCATTTTTAAATTTTTATTTTCCTAGCAAAATAACTGACACATGAACTTAATAAACGTTTACTGAATGACTATGTCAAACACATAACATTGAAGACCTTCCTCAATTACGTCCAAATCCTCTCAAAAGAGGGGAGATAGATACATATAGAAAGATCAATCAATAGAATGATATATATTCATATATACATACATACATTGGTGGTATGTTGGAATGTGTGTATAACTGTATATACACAGTTATACTTATATATGCTAATAGATGAAAGTATATGTATATAGTTTGTGTATATGCATACATACACAAATCTATACAGATAGACATATATGTGTATCAATATACTACATATGTAATCTGTACCAGAATACCCTACCCTTTTACCAAGGGTAAAAATTTGCTTCAAAATAGTTCCTTTGTAAACAAGATTTTTCATGGCACTGAAATTAAATGTATTTTATGCCATTTTCATTTGTGTTAATTATGATAATTTTCTATATTTTTCTATAGGTTCTGACTCCCTTACTCTTTTTTTTTTAAACCCTTGTACTTCGGGGTATTGTCTCATAGGTGGAAGATTGGTAAGGGTGGGCAATGGGGGTCAATGACTTGCCCAGGGTCACACAGCTGGGAAATGGCTGAGGCCAGGTTTGAACCAAGGACCTCCTGTCTCTAGGCCTGACTCTCACTCCACTGAGCTACCCAGCTGCCCCTGACTCCCTTACTCTTGCATCAGTTCACAGACATCTTTTAAAAAATCTTTGTGTTTATTCTTTCTTGATATAATGATATAATATTTATTTTGTTTAGATACTTTCAATTGAAAAAAGTTTTTCCATCAGTAAACAACTTTTTTTTACAGGCTTTCTTTTCTTTTTTACTCATTTGTTTTGTACTCACTGATATAAAAAAATCTCTACTACAAATATTTTGTAGTTATAACAGAAGGGGCCAAAAAGGAATGTTACAGAGACTTGATGGACAGGAGTGAAAGTTGGAATGAACAAAAGAGGCTTCTGGGAAAAAGAACTGGAGAAGGGGGAGATTGTCTCATGATGCTGACCTCCTGGACTAAGCTCATTCACAGCCTCAGGATTCCAATCCCTGGAAACCTGGGGATTTCACAAACTTTTCCTTGTGCCTCCAACACTTGAGATGGTACCTGTTTCTCCTGGATGACAACTAAAGAAGCTGGCTGAACATTTTACAGTAGCTTGAGGGGCTTTGTCCAGAAAGCACACTAAATCAGCCTAAAAACGATTTAGCCTCTTTGTGCCAGCTACTGAAGGATATTGCAACCTGTCTTTTAGATTAGGTTAGCTGATAGAAGGAAGAGAAGAATCAAGAACATTTTCTGGCTGGAGCCTTTGGCTTTGGCTTAAGCCAAAGATACTCCATACCATCCTAGGGTTTAAACCAGGGGTCAGCAATCTTTTTGACCATGAGAGCCATAAATGCCACATTTTTTAAAATGTAATTCCGTGAGAGCCGAACAGTGCTCACAGTGCGCGCTCCTGTAACAGTGCCCGAAAAAAAATGACTTTATGGCTCCTGCAGAAAGAGCCATATCTGGCCCAAAAAAGAGCCAGATATGGCTCGAGAGCCAGACGTTGCATGACCCCTGGTTTAAACTAAGGCTCTCCTGTTCCCACTCTCCAAACCCTTCCTTGGTCCTGTTTTCATTAAACCACTCCATTTGCTGTTAACTTAAGACAGTTAGATGAAGTCTTTGGAAGATATCTGGGAAAGTTGAGGGTGGAGAGGGAAATTAGGGGAGGCAGTTCTAATAGGCTTTGGTTACGCAAAACCTGAAGCCATCCGCCATTACTGTCTCTCTGTCAGGAACTGTATTCAGAGGGGACATCTAAGGGGCCAGGCTTTTTACTAAGCCCTGGAAAACCGACAAAACCAAACCCCATAGACGTCTTTTATCTGAATACTGGTTCCTGTCTCTCCCTGTTTCTCAGTTCCATCCCAGGGACAAACCCCTTGAAGTCCTCTGGCTAAGGGGGGAGGGTAACCCAGCTAGCCTTCAAGCACAAAACCAGCCTAGCAAACAAGTAACATTTTTATGGTTCTCCCTCTATCCATTTTAACATAGTAAATGGGATTCTTCTCTTATTGCTTTAGATTTGGTAAATGCTCTTTAGATACAATATGCTGTTTTTATATAACATACTTTTTTGTTTTGAAAATTACATTCCCCAAAACAAAGCTCAAATGCAAGCCTTTCCATATATTTTCTCTAGTTGGAAATGACAGTCTCTCTTTTTCTTCCATATGGTACTGTGTCCCTTCCTTTCTTATATACAATTTATAATACACCTAGATTGGAAACTTTTTGAGGGTAGAGAATGTGTTATTGCCTTTGAGCTTCATAGATATAGTAGGCACTAAAAAGTGTTTTTTCTTCTGTTGAAAGAGGTAAATATGAACAAACTGCCAAACTCAAGAGGGAGAGAGGAGAAAAGAGTAGATAATGCATTGTCATCATGGCAGATTCTCTTAACTGACAATCAGAGCCTGATAATGGTGAGGTAAAAGACTACACAGTTCTCAAATGACAAGCACCTAGAAATCCTAATTCTTCGAGATTCAGTCTCCAACCACTATTTTCTTGTAGCTGATTTTAAACTATTATGTCTAAAACCCATATTTGAGTCAATGCCTAGATAGCTGAATAAGAAAAAAGGTATAGATCATTTTCAAATAACTAAAAGGATCTAACATGAAGATAAGCATGAAGAGATCCCTCTTTCTGGAGTGTGAAAGAAATGTCTGACATTCAGGGAATGAGGAAAACTGATTCTGACACTGTCAGCAAATCTAGCACATAAAAAATAGGCACTTAAATAACTAACTTGCTAAACATATTCTCACTAAATAAATATTGCATTTTCTCTTACTAAGGGTGCCCTTAATTCAGCCAAAAACTAAAAATAAGAGTAATTTATGGTTCTTATGTAAAGGATATTTTGCTGCAAGCTTCACACACCTAAGTTTACTGCTAATTTTTGGTTATTACTGTCAGAGGCACTCTGCTAACTCTGCATTAGTGCCAGATATAGTATGTGAAAGACTCAGTTTATTCTGAAACTTTGGACAAGTACAAGGTGAAACTGGACAGAAGATTTTATGCAGGGAAGAAAGTCACTGGTCTAGTCTTGAGGTCACATTGAGAAGCAGCAAGACATATGACTACTTGCATTATAACAATAATGCCTTATATTTTTAAAGCATGTCCCTCTAGGGTAGATCCTCATAGCAGTCCTTTTAAGTGGGTACAACAGTTTTATTATACCCATTTGATATATGAGAAAACTAAAGATCTGGAGATGATGATGATGATAAGCCAGCTGAAAATTAGAGGGGCCTTTAAGATTTGAAAAAACATATCATTTGCTTTATTCCTTTTGATAAACATGACTTTGGCTCATTTGCCTTCCCATGATTACTTCAGGTGACTCTCCTTTAAAACTCATTTATTTCATCCAAAATGGCCTCTTTGTTGTTTATACATGGCGTTCCATCCTGTATCCCTTGTAATAACAGTTTTTGACTCATACAGCTATATTTTTTGCACTGTAGGTCCACAACTGGGTTTCAGGTCAATCAAACTGAAGGCGAACTTAACTTAGACTATCGTAGTCAGTTTTGCAACATCATGGCTCAAAAGAGCACTTATTGATGTATTGTTTCAAGAATAAGGGTCCAAAAAGGAAAAGACATTTGTTCATGCTGCTCCATGTCTACTACTATCCTTTATATAACAACGCCCTTAAAAATAATACTAATTATGATAATAATAATAGTGATGATGATGAAATAGCCTTTTAGAGATTATCAAAATCATGTGGGGACAAGATAAGATGCTTGAAGGCACAATAGATATCGCTTTGAACCTGCAGTCAGGAAGACCTGAGTTTCAATGCAATCTCAGACACTTACTACCTATATGACTCTGGGTAAGTCACTTAATCCTTTTTGCCTCAGTTTCCTTAGCTATAAATTAAAGTGCAGAAGGAATTGGCAAACCACTCCAGTATCTTTATCTAGAAAACACCAAATGGGGTCATAAAAACAAAGATAAGATGCCAGCTATTTTTTATGTCATTTCTGTAGTTGTTACAAGAATATTTTTCAATTAGCCTATTGAAAGAACTTACATCCTAATATTTTTATTTTACTCCAAGAAGTATGATTCTATTCAATTGTGGACTGAAGAACATTAAATATAAAAGAATAACAATAGAATAATGATTTGCCTCAGGACTATTTCTATAATATTCTTATAAATATGAGAACAAGATATTAATAATAAGGATGATTCTGATGATGTTCAAATGAAAATAATTATAATGAAGGAGAATAAGGTGATGGAAAGAGGAAAGGCAAAAAGAGGGGAAAGAATAGGAAAAGGAAGAGAAGGATTTTACCATTTATATTCTCTTTGTTCATTAACACAAAGCCTTTGATTAACTAATTCATGACTAATTCATGTTTTTCAAATTAATTAAATAGATCCATCCACACTTGAGATAGAGTATTTTGTGCCCAAATGGAAAACTCTTCTCCATTTAAGACATCATAAATATGATGATGTCAAGAATAAACAATAAAGATGATTGCATTTTAAGGGAGATAGGTTTCCTTTTCAGGAAGATAACAGGTCTTCATAGCCTTAAGTAAATACCATCACTTAAAAAAAAACAACAGTAAGACTTAAATTAAAGAAGAATTTGAACTCAGAGATCATATTAGGCATTCAATGCATCTTTGTTTACTTGACTTGAACAAAACATTTAATATGCATTGATAAGATCCAGCTAAATGGCTCCATTAAAAAGAAAAGCAAAAAAAATCTCCCCATAGAATTTTTCTCCAGTTATATATAAAATGTCATTTGTTCTCATTCATTGTAAAATTTGTTTTTATTAAGTTTGAAATTACCTAATACCAAGGAAAAAATAATATGTAAGTATCTAAGCTTAAATCTGTAGATCACATTGAAACAATGAATAAAAAAGGAACTATTAATACCATGGTCTTGTCAAAGCTAGACATAACAACCATGCAGATATCAGAGAACATCGTGACTGAATATTAAGAGACTTACTGGTAGCTTGAGATAAAATTTGAATAGAGATAACATATGATAAACAATTCATCCCTATATACCACTGAACTTAATATTAAATTTTAAACTAAAGAATAATCTCTTTAAAATAATAAATTATAATTATGTACATAATTATACATAATAAAATAATTAATTTTTATATTTTTCATTAAAATCTCACATTTGGGGGGTCAATTAGGTGGCTCAGTGGATAGAGTGCCAGACCAGGAGGGTATTGGTTCAAAACTGACCTCAGATACTTTCTAGCTTTGTGACTTTAGGCAAGTCACTAATTAGCAATTGTGTAACCCTTACTGTACTTCTGCCTTGGAAATAATACTTATATTGATTCTAAGACAGAATATAAGGTTTTAAAAAGAAAATTTCATTGAAATTAAGCAATTAACTACTGAGCCTAACTAAATAGTTCATAGAATGCAGGCCCAGAATTGTTTAATATGATATTATCAACTCCCACTTAGAGAGCCCCCTCCCCATCTTATTTTTGATTAAGGCCCAGTACTGGTTACAAATAAAAGCAAGCAAAAGCCAGAAGAAAAAGATCATTGGGTCACTCTCCTGAAAAATTCTGACTGGATGTAGGTGTGAAATGTGCTTGAACCTCTGCAGCAAGCCTCACTATGGGAATAGCATGTTGCTCTTCTTCTTGAGAATCAAGAATATGAATTTCATGTAAAAGGAAATTTCACTAATGTTGTATATGCTCAGATCATGCAAATTAAATTAAAGTTAAGAAATGGATTCAAAATAAGTATATGATAGTAATAGAACTATTTTAATTATATGCATATGTTCACATATATATGACTACCTGTTCAGATTATTTCAGATGTAATGTTATAAAGTAGTGAAGTTATATATATATATAAATGTATGTATGTATATGTGTGTGTAGTTAAATAAAGAAAAAATCTTAAAGAAAATATAGAAAGATTAATATTTTTTAACCAGAAAGGATGCCCCAGGAACCTCTTTTAGCACATGAAAAACAGGAAAAAAACAATAAAAATACATTTGAGAAAAACAGATATCACTTAACTGAGTAATAATAAAGGCAGAAAACAGTTACAAACCATTGGACTTGTGGAAGTAATTAAATGTAGTTTCTATTTGCATAGAGCCTGTGAAAGAATAGAAATAAAATAAAAGAATCAGAAGGTCATCCACGAATAGCTGCTATATGAATTCAGTCAATAAGAGGTTAACATAAAAGCTTTGAGCAAATATGTGAGACACTTGATGAAAAGAGTTAGGATCCAAGAGATTGGGCTTGAACTTTAGACTGAATATGATGAAATGAATTTCATTGAGAATAAATATAAAAAATTACCTTTGGGTTCAATAATTTAACTTCATCAGTATAAAATAGGGAAACCAGTGATAAATCTAAAAAAGACAAAGGGGCTTTAGTAGGCTGAAATCTCAATATAAGGCAGGAGTGAAATATGACAGTCCAAATTCAGCCAAACAAGAACAAAACTCATGTGACACTGAGGGACATTAGAAGAGAAATAGCTTCCAGAAATAGGTATGTGATGTTTCTCTTATATATTGCATTCATTAGATAACATTTGAAGCCTCATCTTCAGTTCAGTTTAATAATGATATTGATAAAATAGAGAGAATGTATGAAGAGGAGATCAACCAAGATGATGAAGAATTTTTATTCCATGTTATATGGGTACTCATTAAAGGAAGTGGAAATAGTCCTCAAAAGAGAAAACATAGGGGTACCATGAAAGCCATCTTAAAATATGTGTATAGATATTATTTGAAGATGGATAGACTTCTGTTGACTACACAGCACAAAGGGCTAAAAATTGAGCGAAAATTTCAAAGAATGACATTTATATTTTGATAATTTAATTGTAATAATTATTTTAAAAAGATTTTAAAAGGATACTTTTTTATAATTAAAATGTCCTACCATTTATAGTTATCTAAAAGTGAAATGGACTGCCTTGAAATGTGAAGTTATTCTCTTTGCACATCTTGAAGCAGAGATGACCAAGTTTCAGATACATCATAGTAAAGAGCCTTTTGTTTTGTGAATTAGATAACTGCTGAAAATCCGTCCAAATGTGCAATTCTCTGATTTCAGGGATGATTCTATCTCCCTCCCTAAAAGAATGAAAATTAAATAATTTAATAATTATATTAATAAGGATGTATTTACATAAAGCTTTTTTGAGTTACAAAGTTTTCTCTATGCATTTATTTAGATTCAACAAATATTTATCAAGTGATAATTTTGTGCAAAACTTTGTGCTTGAGGCTAGCAAATTGTGCTTGAGGTTATGAAAAAGAAAACTGAAAGGTCCTGCCCTCAAGAACCTTTCTCTCTACTGTGAGGATACAGCATGTACACAGATAAGCAAATGGCAACATAAGGAAAGAGGAAGAAATAACAGCTAGGAAAGATCACTCAAGAATGGTTTATTGAATCATCACAATTCTGTGAGTTATGAAATGCTTTTATCATCTCCATTTGCCACATGAAGAAGCTGATCCCCTGCATCCCAGACCAGGTGGTCACTTGCTTGATGTCATACAAATGTATCCTGATCATTAACCATCTCTTCTCTTTCTTACAGGTGCAAACAAGCATACTCAAACAGAGCAATGATGAATAAAAGGCTATGAGAAAACACCTTCTCCTTCCTCTTTGAGCCAAGTCAGGGAACCAAAGACCTGGATGATAACTAAGTGGAATCATATGATATAGTGAGTGGCTGAGGAAGACTGACAGTGGACAATGATCCTACCTTTAATTAAGGAAGACCTGGGTTCAAGTTCCATTTTTATACATTTCTTTGATCAGAATGTCACATTCTCCAAGCATCCTGTCAAGATTTTGAGCATTATTTGTCCTATTACTATACTCTCTAAAAAACCTGGCCTTGTCATAAGTCTTGATGCTATGAGACATTCTAAGTGTTATCTCTCTCATGTGTCTGTATCTTTTTTGAGTGTAGACACTAATTTTTGTGCTTATCTCCTTAGTGTTTAGTATTGTGCTTGGCAAATTATAAATGTTTAACAAATGCTTCATTATTCATTCCTTTAAATGCCCTAGGAGGCCCACATCTTAACTTCTTAGAGGTTCTGGCAAATCTCAGTTAGTAGGTGTCTGAGACTAGATTAAAAATCAGGTCTTCCTGACTCCAGATCCAATTCTCTATTCAGTGCCCTACATAGCAGGGCTTTTTCAATCCACCAACATGCAGATACATTTTTAACAAGTTTTCTGTGTTATAAAACTGAATTCAAATTAATCACATTCATTTAAACAAGCATTTATTAAGCAGCTAACACATGAATGGTGCTGTCATGGACTAAGGACTCAAAGAGAAAAAACAGAATCATTCCTGAACTGAAAATCACATTATGTTGTAATTTCAAAGATACTGTATTAAATTCTATTGATAAGCAATTTGGCATAATAGATGGAATGCCCAAGTTGAAAAGGATATGGATTCAGTTCCTTCCTATGATTCCTACTCTGTGACTATTCACAAACCACTTAACTTTTCATTACCTCAGGAAATTCTAGAAGATTATCCAAGTTACAGACTAGTTACTAATCTCCATTAGCACTAGGAACTTCCAAAGTGATAGTGCCCAAATAAAGTGAAATCATACATCTAATTTAAGGGGGTAAAGCTTTTAAAGATTGTAGAAGCATTATTTCATTCTTACCCACTAATCTCAGAGTATGCTTTTGTGTCATTTGGAATTCTTGTAAGCCCTGGATGACTACAACTCCCAGGGCTCTCTGCTACAACTTCCCCCCACAACTCCCATTTCCTTTGTGGGAGGTGTAGGGGAAAGTATAAAAGAGAAAGTTAGATGCCTATTCTCTCTCTCTACCCTGGAGGGTCTGCTTTCAAGCCTGGAGGCTCTCAGATCCTAAGCACTCTCTCTTGGCACCTTTTTCCCTTTCTATCTACATCCTAGTTTTTCCTAGACCTTCCCTTTTCTAATTAAAATAAAACCTAGCTATTCTAAACCCAAAAGTTGCTCTCTGATCTTTTATTTGAGCCCCATGGGCTCTGGTCAATTTCCCCCGCCAGGACTGGGGACCACTACCTTCCTTTCCCTTCTCCTACCTTCCTCTCTCCTTCCTTCTACCTTCCTACCTTCCTCCCTTCACCCGCCTCACACTTTGTTAGGAAGTAGAGAATATCTGTCTGGGATGAGGGGCTATAGCTTAATCCAAGGTGGCATGGGTGAAAAGATTGTATTAATAACTTTGGATAGATGAATATTTTACAAGAACAAACTTATTTAATTTTATTAAGACTTGTCGATATTTTTATTATATCCAAATTTTTGTAGGAATTTTGCCTTTTTGAATTTAAAATATTTATATGTATAATATTCATTAAAATTAATTTATATTAAATTAATATATAATTATAATTATAAAATTAATTTATAATTAAAATATGTATAATACCTGATATTCTAAAATATTATATATTATGTGTTACTATATTCTATAATATATATTTATAATTTAATATGTCATTTATGTCATTTATAATATGGATATGTATATCTATCATATATCCCTATAATAAGAGCATTTTTGTATCACCTACTATGTGCCAGGTACTGTGTACTAAGCACATTTAACAAATATTATGTGATTCATTCCACTATTCACACATGCATCTATTCATACTTACAGGTGCCTGCCTATCTATGTGCACATATGTATCCATACACATAGATAACTACATATGTGCACATAGTATTGTTGTTATGGTAAGTTAATCAGGTATCTTTAGAATGAATACTTCCTCTACATTTATCTTTCTCACAATAGGACATTATTTATGGCAGTAAAATTTCTCCTTTAATAGTAGCCAAAAGGATATTGGATAATATCTCTAGGCAGGAGCTTCAAGACATTTAATTAAATCCTTGAGTTTATTGCTGGTGATGTTTGGGATTTTTTTGGTTGTTTATTTGTTTTTTTCAAGATCATTAGTTTGATTCAGAATCCAGAAAACCCTCTTAAAGTTTGGTCCATAAGCAAGTACCAGTTTAAGTCAAAGCAGTACCATCAATCTTTTTGAACTTAAATAATTCTTCATTGTACTTGGACTTCTTCCGTGTAATTTTCCTTATTTGGGTCCCCAAGACAATATTGTCTTATCTCAGAAAATGTTATTTTTTTTAAATTGTTTAACAATATAAGAATTATGAGGATGAAATTTATTTGGTGAATGAAACTTTTTTTTTTTTTACTTTATAGCATGTTTCCTCTCAAATGCATTTCTATAGGAAAATAATGCTGACAAGGTCACTAAGCAATGTCATGATAAAAGAATGCCTCACCTTAATCTGGCCCAGTATCTGACTTCTACATCTGGTAAGTCTAACACAGGGGAAATATTAGTTTACTCATAATTGGGAGGGAAAGTTGATTTTCAGTAGGCAGTAATTGCAAGGGAAGATCTTGTATTCTATACACCACAAGTGAGACTAGGCAACAGCCCTAGACTTTGATGGCATAATAGTTAGATTATACTGCCATCCACTGACTGGTTCATGTAAGGTTCACTTGGTAACATCCAACTGCTGCTTAACTCCCACTTAGCTTAATTCCTGCTGAAGGACCAGACATCCCCAGACAGATACACTCCCAATTCATTTCCTCCTGCAATGATAACTGTGAAATTTACCCAGCTCACAAAGGAAGAGAAATAATTTCTCTAATAGCCTTAATGGGTTTTTAGAGCCTTTGGCCAGGAGCCAAGTTAGATTTACACTGTAAACGGCAAAAGCGCTGAAGCCAGGAAGAGAGAATACAGGGCTCAGTATGAGCGTGTATGTTTTACTGTCAGATAAATTTCAGAAGAGATGTTTTAATTGAGCCCCCTAAGCAGTGATGGGCTCACCAATAGCTTTTCCTCACTACATTAAGGGATGTAAGTGTAAACTAATCGTCCTTCAAAGAAATAGCAAATCACAAGTCTATTGTAGAATTAGATTTTCCTTTAATTAAGGTTGTTGAAATAAACAGTACAGGAGATGCTCTGGACTTATTTCATGTTATATGTTAGTTCCACTTTCTCTATTGAAATGTAAGGGTATCATGTCATTCAAAGGAAGATTAAAGTAAGGAAAGTGAACTAGGAGAGAACTACAAACATTCAGAAAGGCACACTGAAGCCAATAGGGATTGTTCTGAAATAAGCCATGAAAAATACTGCAATTATTACCCAATGAATCACATAAAATCTTTCATGTTAAAGCCTTAAAGAATGTATGTAGTTCATATTCCCTAGCAAAACAAGTAGTAAAGAATTCTCAGAGAGAACTATGTTTAAAGTGAATTGAAAACACCTTTTTTGTTTTCCTAATGAATTTTTCCTAATCAGTTTCTCAGAAGCACACAGTAGGCTAACCTACACAGTGAGTGAACTGTGTACATCTAATTCAAATTTTAGAGCAAAGAACTTAACAGGAAACTATCCGTTTTATGGGAACAAACTAAAGCCCAGAGTATATGTGAAATCTAAGGTTACACAGTTGGTTAGAAAAAGAATTCAGATAAGAATTCAAGACAGCTGACCCCCTATTTGAGTACTCTTTTCACAAATCCTTAAATTGGAAAAGTATTAATGTTCATATATCTCTATGTATAATATTTTTAAATCCTTTTAAAATCCTGTATAAATATATAGTATTGACCTATAAGTTTGTATTAGGTTATTCACCTTTTAAAGAATTACAGTGAATCATTTTGCACTCTTTATAGAATGACACTGAAAGGTTAAGTGAGGATACTAAAAACAATGGGGCAACTAGGTAGTCTAGTAGAACGAGTGCTGGGCCTGAAGTGAGGACGGCTCATCTTCATTAGTTCAAATCCACCCTGAGACACTTACTTACTAGTTGTGTGACACTGTGCACGTCACTTAACCCTCTTTACCTCAGTTCCTCCTTTGAAAAATGAGATGGAGAAGGAAATGGTAAACCACTTGAGTGTCTTTGGCAAGAAAACCCAAATAAATTCAAGACGAGTAGATATGACTGAAATGTACTAAAATATATAGGAAGAATTATGCCATTGTGGTTTATATTATTCATTTGTGAATGGCATTTACTGGGCATGATTGGGGTTGATTTTCATAGAATCTATATGTCCTGTGATGAAAATGTCATTTGGGAATTCTCCTCCCCAGCTGGTTTTATACCCAAAATCTGGCAATCTTGTACTTGGTGACTTTATTTTTCTTTATTGAAAAAAGGGCTTTAGAGGTGGGCACTTAAACGATTTTGTATGATGTTGGTGGGTATTATTTACTAAAAGCATTTTAGTGAAAAATTAAAATTATGTGAAGGAAATTGAAGAAAAGCTATTTTTTAATTCTTTGCTCTAAGATTATTATTAGACATCTATAAATTACTTAAAGAACCTACATGGAAGTAAAGGGAAGATTTCTAATAGAACATATTATACGTATTAGTATAAAAGATTTATTTATACTTTTTGAAAATGAAAGTATGTATAATTATATATAACATTGGTTACCAAATCATAAATTAAAAACAACTGTCATTAAGATACTTAAAACATTTACTCATAACATTTCAATTCATAATTGATATGAACTTTGGCATATTTAATTTTATTTTTGAGTACTTTTAGTACTTTTTATTTTGGGAAAAATAATTTTATACCTATTCAAAAGAAGACATAATTCATAGACTAGTAATAATAATAAGTATTATTATTCATAAAATTCCTCATGTAGATTGAGAGAAGTAATAAATGAAATACAATCTCCCCATTAGAAATCAGAAGAGATATATACTAAGCTGGACTGGTCTACAATTGCTACTTCAGATTAAAGAGAAGATATAGAAATTTCAAAAAATATTTTTGGTCTAAATGACTGGCATAATATTCTTAAGAAGTCAGTCAACATGCCCCTTTCTCTATTGCTGTAAAGGCAAATTTCCTTCTTTTAGTTATTATTATTTTTTACTTATCATTTTCATAGCCTTCTATTTCCCAAATGCATATTTTACCTTTCATATATGAATAGGTGAATAAAATAAATGAAATACTAACAAAATGAAAATCTACTACCTTACCAAAATGTTTTCACCAAATGGAAAAACCAAGTCTACAAATATATAACCATACTCATAAACATTCATATAAACATATACATATATATACATGTTTATGACAGAAGTTATATACATGCATATATAAATAACATTATATTATATATACACATATAGAGTTTCTTCTCTCTGCAGGTTACCTCTGAAATATGCCATTAAATTCAGCATCAGTGATAGTTCTATTTCTGTCTAGATATTGTGGGCAAGCGTGAATGAATCTAAATTTGCAGTGTTACTTTTCATCATATTTTGGCTTTTCTTTCTGGAATGCTTACTTAAGGAAACTGGGCAGCAATCCTGAGCATGTGTCTCCATGGTTATGGAATAAAACCTAGAAGAAAATAATGTCCTCTCTCAAGAGGATTTGTCTTTAGGCCCCAAACAAAGTAATAATAAGTATCACAATGGGAATGAAAAGTATATTTTGCTTTGTAAAATTGATACTGTCCTGAAGTAATTTGCTTAACACATTTTTTTCTAAGTAAAACACAAGTATAAATGCATCACTGGTGGTTGCAACTCAAGGGGAATTTGCAGTGACTTTTTTTAAAGAAAAAAATTACAGTGTATTTAGTCCCTATCTACATTATTTTATTTGATTTCTATGTTCAGAATATCCTATAATAGATTTTCTTAAAGTGGGTTATGCTTATAATAGTTTCCAGGACTTTATAGCTAATTTACTTTATCTATTACCTACCCATACCATTATTTAATTGATAAAAAGGTGCAAGATTGCTAGAGAAAAATGGGAAGCCCAGGGAATATGAGATGTTCATTCAGGACTTCGTGTAGATAAGATGGCAATATCAACCAGATTAATGACAGACAACTATATAGAAGGCAGTCTCAAATATCACTTTTAGATAACTTTCCAAATTTTTCAAATTTCTCATGAGTCCTGAGTACTCCTTCCGCTGCTAGATATCTTTACCTAATGAAAGGACAAGTTTGCAAAGGACAGTTTGGAATGATGAAAAGGGACGTGATTGACAAGAGCAATGGTTGAGACCAGGAGCAGGGGCTTATGGAAAAAAAAAAAGAACCTTGGAGGACAGCTTTGGCCTCTGAACTCTGGGAGGGATGGAGGACTCTTGCCCCACCTCGAGACTGAGAGGAGACTATCTGAAGGTTGCATTAGTTATTTACATACACAAAGACCGGTTGCCATTCCTGTCTTCCAATACAACCATTGAGGAAGAGTTCTAATATTTGTCAGTGGCTAAAAGGGGTCAGTGGACTCTGTCTCATCCTTGCCTTTCAATAGAGACCCTTTATTATCCATATAATCTGTTAGTTTAGCTTAATTATCAGATATAGGGGAGGGAAGGAGATTTCCTGGTCAAGCTGTCTGGCTTGACCAGAGAAGAAAGACCTTTATACATCGGGTTAGAATAGGGCTACCTGGGTGGCTCAGTGGATTGAGAGTCAGGCCTAGAGATGGGAGGTCCTAGGTTAAAAGCCAGCCTCAGACACTTCCCAGCTGTGTGACCCTGGGCAAGTCACTTGACCCCCATTGCCTACCCTTACCAGTCTTCTGCCTAGGAGCCAATACACAGAATTTAAGGGTTTAAAATAAAAATAAATAAAAATAAAAAAGAATAGGGCTACCTCTCTCCCACCTCCCTCACCCATCCTAGTTCATAATTATAATAAATTAACCTTTGTATTAGCAGTCAGATCAGAGTATTCCTGGGAATAGTGGGAAGCAGAGGTAAGAAGAGGGAATTGGAGAAGGCTGTCTAATTAGGCTTTGGCTTCACAAAGTCCAAGGACTCCTGCCATTCGGCCTTACTCCAGCAGGGTTGTGTTCAGAAAGGGTTTTCTGGGGTCCAGCTATTTAAGCCAAGCTCTGGAGACCTGTCAATACTATCCCCAAGGAAATCCCTTATCAGTTCACTGACACTTGCCCATCTCTGTCAGCTACACCCCCATTACAGAGATACCCTCATCATTCCCTCCAGTAAGGGTGAAGAGATTCTCCCAGATAGGCTTGATACACACAAGCCTATCTGATCAATCTAACATCTTGGGCCTCTCAAATAAGGGATCCTTACAGTGATCATTGATGGAGAGTGTACAATGCATAGTTCCCTACTCATATTTCCCCATCCTCATGATTCATTTTGCATCTGTTTTATGTTTGACATTTCTTTAAAAAATAATTGAAAAGAACATTATTCTATTTTCACAGTCACATTGACTTCAAGAATTCTTTTTCAAGTTATGTACTACTGTATGTGACAAAGAGCAGCAGTGTGGAATAGTACCTAGAGAGCTGGCCTTGAAATGAATAAGACCAGAATTCTAGATCTGACTCTATTATGTATGGGCTCTGTGACCTTGGAAAAAATCTTTGACTTCTTTGTGTCCTAGACAACTTCTTGAAACTGAAAACTTGAAGTGGTCATCTTCCTGGAGAAATTATAAGTCCAAAAACCCCTAAAGACACAAACCAAATCTTAGAAGACTGTTTTTCACATTAAAAATAAATTTAAAACCTTAAAAAATGCAAATACTCAAAAAACCCTAGAGATCATTTCTTCATTTTTAAATTAATATCTGTATGTGGCAGCGAAGTAGCACAGTTTACGGAATGCTGAAAATGTAGTTAGAAAAACTGAGTTTAAATTCTACCTCAGATACATAATACCTATGTGATGCTGGATAAGTCACTTATTTTTTAAGGTCACTGTAAATGTGCTTATTTTTATAATAATACTTTTTCCAGATATATTATTAATATAATTTTTAATATTTGTTTTCTTATATTTGGCACTTCACGTTCTCTCTCTTCCTCCCATTCCTCCCTCATTTCAAAGAAGACTAGCAATATGATATAAGTAATACATATATTATATAATAAGACACATTTCTATGTTTGTCATATTGTATAAGAAGACACATATTGCTTACACTAAAGATAAATTTATGGAGGAAATTGTAAAGAATTGTATGCTTCAATTTGCATTTGTTCATTCTTTTTTTTTTTTTTTTGGCAATGGGGGTCAAGTGACTTGGCCAGGGTCACACAGCTGGGAAGTGTCTGAGACCAGATTTGAACCTAGGACCTCCCATCTCTAGGCCTGGCTCTCAATCCATTGAGCTGCCTCCATTTTTGTTCTTTCTATGATGGTGGATATACTTTTTTTGTCATAAGTCTCTTTGTTGCTAAAAAGTCATTCACAGTTCATATATTATTGTTGTTATTGTATAGACAAAGTTATTTAATCATTTTCTGCCTCAGTTTTCATCTGTTTAATAAAGATATTAATAATACTTATTTTCAAGGGCTCTTAATGCTTTAGTGCAGCACAGGAAAATATCAGTAGACTATCTGCCAAATTTCATCTAAGTTGCCATACTCAATGAGGCTACCTGTCAATAAAAATTAATCAATGATTATGTATTTATTATCTATCTACTATATGTCAGGCACAATCTTAAGTACTGAAGACGTATTGGAAATACTATACAGATATGTGTTTAAGAATAAATATATTGATTCCCACTAGACTATAGGTCCCATAGTACACGATTTGTCTTTCTTATTTATTTTTATATTCTACTCAAATGGGTACAAAAGTAAATATACTTAATTGTTTAATTACTTTATTAAACATCCCTCTTTTTCAGAGAGATGCATATATTTTTTATGATTCTCATGCTGGTTTTTCTTTGGCTGTAATTTCTGATCAAGTTACCAGAATCTTATTCAGTTCCATTTCTAGTGTGTACTTATATGTTAATAAGGCTCCCTCCCACCCCCCGCCAAAAACAAAAACAAAAAAATACTCATTCTGGGATAAAATATAATATATATCTCAGGATTAAAATAATAAGATGATAAGAAGATAAAATATGTGGCAAATAAAAATATATTTTTCAAAGACTGTCACCAAAGTTAAGGGAAAGGAAATGCATTAATAATGGGAGCTATTGAAGGAATTGATGGAGTCTGAATTTAGATCAAAGCCAACTTTTTTGGCTTTCTTAAATTTTTGGTTCGAATTTCCTTCCACATAAGGATTAATATGGAAAATTGTTTTACAGGATTGCACATGTAAAATCTATATAAGATTACTTATTATCTGGGGAGAAGTTAGGGAGAGAATTTGAAACTCAGAATGATTTTTTAAATGCTGGAAATTAATTTTGCATGTAAATGGGAAAAATAAAATAAAATAAAAATACCATCTATGCTATGGAAAAAGTAAGTGCTGTCACTGAAATACAAAATGTCATCTGTGTATGTGTATGTGTGTGTATGTGTGGGTGAAACCTATGCAGGTTGAAAATCAGTATATTCTTTTATTGTTGATTTAATTATGTGATATAATACATGAAGATACTTAGCAAACTTTAAGCACCATAAAAAGGCTGGATATTATTACTATTCATTGTTGCACAATTTCTAACCACAAGAATGCAAATAAGGAAACTAAATCTCCAAGCTATAAAGAAAGTATTTGGAGATGGCCAATCTCACGATAAAGCTGGACTTCAGGTCAAAACCAAAAGACTTCAACGACTATGAGAGACTTTCCAATATACCCCAAAGAATATCCCAAGTTGAAAATAATCCACAACCATATTAAAAATAGAGAAGAACGTACTTCTCATTGGTAAAAGAAGTCATTTGAATGTGACTTTGAAGTCACTTGATAGACAAAGTGGATTGGGGGAGCCTGGACTCATTACCCAAATGATGAGTGAGTGGTATTGGGTGGTACCATGCTTTGAACCCCACGTCAAGCCTAGTGACTTATACTGGGTCACAAGTTCAAGACCATAATTATTGCTGATGGTGCATGATATGGCAAATTTGAAGAGTGAGCCTGACACTAAGGTCTATACTAATAGTGATTAAATACATATTAATCACTTAATTCAACCTTAATAATTATACTAAAACAATAACAAAATACATATTAAAATAATCAGGTATGCTAACATTAGTTACCTATCTTAGAAATACAATGATTCATTCAATATTACTGCTAGCATTAAAATCTAATCCTCACGTAACAAGGTAGGGGATTTTTCATTCACATCATTTATCTGTTTCAAAATTTTACCATGCTAAATACCATGAGGATCTGAAGTCCCTCATCTTCTTCTTCTATGTATAATCTGCATACCTTCAAGCAATTTAAGAATGATATTAGATTTGTGCTATCAGTTTTCTCATGAATTATGGTTGTAGAAATTTATTTTCTTTTTGTTCCTTTTGTTGATTCTCTGCCTAACAGGAAAAGCCACTGTATATAGTGTTCATTCTTATTTGGGGGCCTATGTTGAAGATACTAGATCATTATGTTTGTTAGATTAAGGTTCTTCATTAATATAGAGAAGATTCAGGGAACACGAATGAGGTTTTCCTAATGAAGTTAAGTCTCAGAGCAAAGCTGATTGGATAATTGTGAACTGATCATAACACTTAGACTAACAAAAAAAAAAATCCATACAGTGAAGAAGACTGGGAGGTTAGATGGTCACATTTTCTTTAAGAACTTCTGAGACCTTAATAATTCCCCCAGAGCTTCTTCTGGTATTGATGGGAAGTCATTTCTACCAGGTTGAGCATGGACATTCTCAGTACCTAGTTATTCTGGGGCAAGAGGATCAAGTAGCAGTATCCACTGGTTATGATACAATAGAGATAAATTTTGGTCAATGTTAAAGAGAAGAGGAAGTTGAGCATGGCATTAAATAGGATAGCATCCTCTCTAGTGAATGAATTGTTTCTGTTGGCTATGGAACAGGAAATAAAGATGTTGGTCAAGAGAAGGCAGTCCCATGGATATGCAAAATGATCAACTATGGGTCTGGGTAAGGCTAGACCTTCAAGGAAGATGGTAGCACATAATTAGCCAAACTCTAGAACTAAAACTTTCTCTTGGTCTTCCTGTCCTAATATTATATCAGCTTCTTTATCTAGAGTTCTCCTTTAAAACTCTATCCATTCCCTCCTCTGACTACAAATAAATGCAATTGGAAAGATTTACATTGATTCTGTATCATTAATTTATTGATTCCTTTAACAATTAACTGCTTTTGTACACTAACTATCCTTCAAAGATTTCTAGTTTGCTGTCCAAAAAAATTAGATTGCTATCCTATAACTGGCCTTAAACAATAAATACTTCTTATTCTCAAGAGAGAAGTAGGGATCATTGCTCATTACCAGACTTCTAACTAATCATGTTGCTCTCAACCCCATGTTCTTCCCTATCCTGTGTTTTATGCTGTATTCCTCAAAACCTATTAAGAAAGGGGACTATTCCTTTTTCTTGGGTCCTTTGGTTGGAACCTGAAGCAACCACTGACCCATTTATTAATAGGTAAAAAATGCCACTGTTAATAAAATGACATCTGGTTTGAATAAATGTGACTCCATTTTTCTTAGATTACACACATGACAGTTTGGTGAAATAGTGGGTTTGAGGGAGAGAAACTACCCCTTCTTAAGTCCCCAAGGGAAACTTCTTTTTTTCCTAACTGCTCCCTCATCAGATTTTTTTTTTTCTCCCAGAAAGGAGAGTTTCTCTTGGAGGAATGTAGGTAGAGATCTGCTTCTCACCTTACTGTCAAATTCCAGTTTTTACCATAATCTTAAGGACAAAATTACACCTTTGTAGGGAAAATTCCAGCTTTTTCCTGATATTGTATATCTTTGGAATGTTATTTGAGTTTAGTGTGGTAATTTGGAAAAAAATTGTGGAGTTACCTGAAAAAATCTTTCAGGTACTTCCTTGGAGAATTTTTTTAATTCCCCATGGAGAGCTGCTAAGTCTACATAGGGTAAGGGCTTTGATTGGAGATGGCAAACCTAGACATGCATGTCAGCACTGACACATGTAGCAACTTTCAATGACACACGGCCACATGCGGCCACATACAGAGAAGTATGGGCCCGCATTCCGAGGATGAAATATTTGCTGTAGTGTAGTGTAAACCCTTTGTGCACTATAGATGACAAATATACTTATATTAATTTACCTATTTTGGTTTATTAAATACAGTCATATATTACAATTATATTTTTGTTATTTAAACTATAATTTTGCAAAATTATGTTTTTTTTTCTCAAAGTGACAAACCACATGACTTATGCTCAGTTTTGGGACAAATTTTGACGCATCAAGCTCAAAAGGTTGCCTGTCACTGACCTTGTTCAAAATCTTGAAGAATCAGAGCCTTATTTAAAGGTCTGGGAGAAATTTTTTCCTCCAAGAAGAGCCACTGGATTATTCTAGAGGAAAGTTCTTTTTTTCCTTATAGAGTCCCCTGATTACATTGGTGAATGGGGGAAAGGGGTAATAATTTCTTAGGAACCCCATATCTTTTAATCTAGGTGATTCTGAGTGTCTATAGCATGGTATTTGGAGACATCTAGAAAACCAACCTAAGAATAGAAACTCACTTGTTGTCAGCCCTATAACTGTTAATATGTGCTTCTGTGTGGCTTCCGAGTAACTGATTTGACAGAGAGTCTAGAAGGATGAAGTATTTAAAAAGCTCAACCACCTGGCATAGAATTAACCTCATAAATCTCTAATGGGTGATAATGAGGAAGATTTTTTTCATGTTAACTGTTTAAAATCAAACTAGCTTTTTACTTTCCTGAAAAATAAGACTTAAAATAAAATGTTTTTTCTTGAGAAAAAAAATGTCTTTTAACTCTGGGCAAGTTAGATGTCTTACAGAGAATACAAATAAAGTGAGGGCAAAATTTCTACCACCCTCAGTTTACAAATTTATGACAATGTAAACTAATTAGAAACTGAGTGTCAGACTAAAATATGAATATTCTACTTTGAATATATAAATTGTGATATGAATTTTTTAACAAATGTTGAAGTATTCTAATGAGTTTTGAGTTGACATTCTTTAGACTCCGTTTTAAGGATAATGAGAACATAAGTGTAAAAAGTATCAGAAAAAATAATTCAAGTTTTTATATCATTCTTTGCTGGTAAATAGCAAATTTCTTGTTTTACAACCAAAAAAAGGAAGATAATTTCCCTAATTAGTAAAAAGCTACTCTGTAAATAGTCTCATCACTGAAATTTTAAACAAACAAACAAACAAAAGACTTAATTTTAAATTTTAAATATTAATTTTTGCTGGTGAAAAGAGAAGCCTTTTTTAGTTAAGATAGAACCTTTAAATGTAAGTAAAATTTATTTGGAAAAATGTTTTGTGTTACATCTGTGGACAGTATAACAGAATTTCATTGTATTTTGAAAAGACCAATCATTTCTAATGATTTGAACACAAAGTTTTAGAGAAGCAGGAGTAAACTAATAGCAGAAGGTTATTTTTGAGATAGTCAATGTTGCCATATATCCTAAAGTTGAAGCAGAATGTCTCAGAATTTATTTGGCCATGAAGCAAAATGTTGAGAAAATGTATGTATCAAAAAAATTGCTACTAAATGATCTTACAATTACTTTCCTCAGGTCATTAATCTATAATGTGGATAAAGATCAACTTGAAAATATATTATATTAGAAATACTGTTTAAATGGGAAATCTTTATTAATCTGGATTCTTTGCACTTATGGGTTAAATTTTTATAGATTCAGTTGTTAAAATAATGATGTAAATTGTTTGAAACTATTAATTTAGAAAGAAAGAGAGAGAGGAAGAGAGAGAAAGAAAGGAAGAAAGGAAGAAAGAAAGAAAGAAAGAAAG
>NC_058130.1:431970798-432070364 GCF_016433145.1 Gracilinanus agilis
GGAGGGAGGGAGGGAGGGAGGGAGGGAGGGAGGAAGGAAGGAAGAAAAAGAAGGTTACAAGTCTAATTACTCAAAGTCTCCTACCTTATTGTTGCTTCATCAGGTCTTAGATTCTCAACCAGCCCTGGCCAATTTGTGGTAAAGAGGCCCAGCTAACCATTTGGTGGGGCCAGGTAAGTTAGTACTAGCCAAGGAGCAAATTTAGAAAGATTTTCAAATGATAATTGTCAATAATCCACTATTAGAGGAAAATACTAACAAGCTGCTCAAAGGGATTGTGATAATGGATGTCTAACTATGGGAAAGGTTGAGTGGATGATCTCAGCATGACAAAAGATAGGATACTTTGACTTGGTTTCCTCATTGTGTTATCTCCTTTTGAACAGGAAAGTTTCCCACTTGGTTAATCCAACCCTGTTCATAATACCTTATTGCAGTGACTGACAGTTCAGAAAACTTCACTATGTTCTTTATTTGAAATCCAACAAAAATAGGGATGCTTTATCCTTTTATATGTGTTCAATCATTCCTTGTCCTTGTGTTTAGGCCTGGAGGATCATATTAATGCTATTATAAATATGTCCTTTCTTTCATAAAAAAACTTTCTAATAAGGACAAGTTAAGCTGAGATTTTATTTTATTATTTTTAAGAATGAATCTTATTGCTGGAATATTTCAGCAACTATTTCATTGTTTTCAGTCTGGAAGTAGAATCATTTCAATATCTTTTTTAACCATTTATTAATATTCATTTTTAACATGATTACATGAATCATGCTCCTACTTTCCGGTTCAACCCCCCGCACTCCCCCTACCCATGGCCGATGCACATTTCCACTGGTTTTAACATATGTCATTGATCAAGACCTATTTCCAAATTGTTGTTAGTTGCATTGGTGTAGTAGTTTTGAGTCTACATCCCCAATCATGTCCGCCTCAACCCATGCATTCAAGCAGTTGTTTTTCTCATATGTTTCCTCTTCTGCATTTCTTCCTCTGAATGTGGGTAGCGTTCTTTACCATAAATCCCTCAGAGCTGTCCTGTGTCATTGCATTGCTGCTGGTACAGAAGTCCATTGCATTCAATTTTACCATAGTATATCAGTCTCTATGTACAGTGTTCTTCTGGCTCTGCTCCTTATGCTCTGCATCAATTCCTGGAGGTCTTTCCAGTTCACATGGAATTCCTCCAGTTTATTATTCCTTTAAGCACAATAGTATTCCATCACCAGCATATACCACAATTTGTTCAGCCATTCCCCAATTGAAGGACATACCCTCCTTTTCCAGTTTTTTGCCACCACAAAAAGCACAGCTATAAATATTTTCGTACAAGTCTGTTTATCTATGATCTCTTTAGGGTACAAACCCAACAATGGTATGGCTGGATCAAAGGGCAGGCATTTCTTTGATAGCCCTTTGAGCATAGTTCCAAATTGCCAGCCAGAATGGCTGGATCAGTTCACAACTCCACCAGCAATGCATTAATGTCCCAGTTTTGCCACATCCCCTCCAGCATTCATTACTCTCCCCTTCTTTCATTTTAGCCAGTCTGCTAGGTGTGAGGTGATACCTCAGAGTTGTTTTTATTTGCATTTCTCTAATTATTAGAGATTTAGAACACTTTCTCATGTGCTTATTGATACTTTTGATTTCTTTACCTGAGAATTGCCTATTCATGTCTCTTGCCCATTTATCAATTGGGGAATGGCTTGATTTTTTATACAATTGATTTAACTCCTTGTATATTTGAGTAATTAGACCCCTGTCAGAGTTTTTTGTTATAAAGATAATGAAAAAAGTAGTTGTGTATTAGAGATTTTCTTGTGCCTATTACTAGTTATATTTTCATGTATATGATAAGATCCTTGATATATTTCAAAATGCTATGAGAATAATAAATGAATGATATTTTGAAGATAGGATTAACTCTCTCCTTGTCTATTTTTTAATAATGAAATCAAGAACTTAAAGTAATCCTATATAATAATAAGTAAGAGAGTTCACTAATTACTTAAGGGAGAAAGCTCATACCTCCAAAGGCCACTGCCCTCCCCTAGGCAGTTCTAGGCAAATTGAGAGGCTATGATTGTTTCCCATCAAATGGAAAAGCAATAGGAAGTGAAGTCAAGAAAACTGCTTTAAAAAAAGGATTGATTCTGGGACTCTGCATTGGTGGGATGGGCTAGAATAGGACTCTTTGTTTCCTTGGTTTTGGAGAGACCCCATTCCCTTCCTGGTGTTTGGAGAGATTGGCTGAGATTCCTGCCTTGGCTTTGGAGGAGGCTGATCTGTTAGTCTTCTGGCTGAAGACTCCATTCAGAGATCAAGATCTGAACAAGCCTCCCCCTGGGGTGCTGAACTGGGCTTCATTTTCTGGAGAAGCTTTTTAGGGCTGGTAGGGTGTTTAAGCATCTGTTTCTTTATCGACATTTTCCACTTTAACTTTTTCCACTAAATAAAAGATGCTAAAAGTCATTTTGACTTAAGCTATGATATTTTAAAATCAGTGACCACAATATAACTTTATAACTCTCTTGTTGAATCAAAACCTCAATTTTAATCATTTCAACATATAAGTTTCAGACAAAGATATAAATCTGTTCATTAGAAATGCTGAAATGAGAAACATGTTTTGTTTCATTTTTAAGGAAAATGATTTACAAAGCAATCAGTTATCTTAGAAGGAGAGAGTCATTTATTTATTATTCTCATAACATTTTGAAATATATCAAGGATCTTATCATATACATAACTATAGGCCATCTTATATTACATCAAAGGGAAAGACAATTTTACTTTTGTTTATCATTTAATGTTGGATTAACACCTGTGTGTAGAACATGTCCCTTAGTGCAAACATGTTTTACTGGATGACAACTCTTTTTAGATACATTGTTCTCTGTATGCAATTTGGAATTAATAACAGTATAATTACTCGTCCTATCCCAGGACCTTTTGCTAAAATTTGAGTGAAATTTGTAAATTTCAAGTAAATTCTTTGTGTGATTAATATTATCTATTATAAAAATTATTATTACTTATGTTTTGATGTAAGAATTCAATTCTTATGCACCTCTATTCCTCTTAAAAGGGGAAACTGAATTGAAATTAAATGGAAATTGAATATGGATTGAAGTGGGGAAAATTTTAGTATAATTTTAAAGATTTAGTTCTGTCTTCTGTGGTACTTTATTTAGGATTTTTCCTCAGTTGTCATTTGAATTTCTGAATATGTTAATGTGACAAGATACTTACTTACATTGCCAGAAGTTAAATGATAATGGAATCAGTGCCAAATTAGACAAGCCCTCTTGACCATAGTTTACATATCTACTTTGGTAAATGTTGCATTTTTATCCAGAAGGGCTCATTTGATAAGTGAGAACTCCATGAATTTTTAAAGATTTTTCAGCCTGTTGTTGGCCATGTTTCAAGTATAGGAATTAAATAATGATAGAAACAGCAAAGAGTATATAAAAAACTGAAATTCTCTGAAGTTTCAAGCAAATAATAGATTCCTCATTTGATGTTCTCCAATAGCTCTATTGTTACAAGATAAGAACCACAAGTTTTAAGACAGTTTCTAACTACATGAAGTGATTATTGGAGAAGTAAATTTTAAGAGGGTATATAAAATTTTACTGAAATATATCTTGGAAAAAATTTATGCTTCACATATTGATATTTGTTAATCTTCTTGATTAAATGTTCAAGATGTATGTCACATTCTACTCACTTTCTCTACTTACATACACCTACCATTCTAGCTCTATTTTTCATAAACTCTTTCTCAGAATATTTTAATATCCTTCTAGTTGATTTTTCATCTTCTGATATCTTCGCTCCCTAAACAATACTTAATATAGCTGACAAAAGAATATTCCAAAGGCATAGTTGTGATCATGTCACCTAATGGTCAAAAACCATCATTGACTCCACATTACATCCAGGGTCGAATAGAAATTCCTTAGCCCCCTATTTAGAGCAATCCATGATACAATACCAACAATGTTCCTGATATTTTATATATCATCCACATACAAAATCTGTATTATAGGTAGACTGGACTATTATTTGTTCTTCTGAACTCAACATTCTGCCTTCCATATAAGCTATTCTACATATCTATATTACATTCTCTTTTATTTTCTGTCTTCAAAAATCTGCATCTTTCTCTCATAATTCAGATGCTACTTCTTCCATAAAGTCTTCTATGATCTCGTAATTTTGAGTGTTGCCTTCTTCCTCATTTTATTTTATGCTTGCCTATATGCAAATCTATTAAATTATTTCGGGAATTAGAGAATGTTTGTTTGTGATTAATAAATATTTGTTGAATTATATTCATTTGAAAGAAATCTGCTAATTCGCTTATGGTTGGCCTTGGATGAAAATGGCAGTAACTGCATCAAGATGGTTTGATTGACCACTTGCTGCCTGCTGTGTTAGTTGGGAACCTAAAATCCCAGCTCCTGCAGTTTTTGCTAAAAGTCTCCAAAGTCTTCAAAATCATTATTTGACAATGCCTACATTCCCAAATAAGTTTTCCTTTGTAGTTGTTGAAGACTAAAGGCACAGCGGGCAGTTAGGTCATTCAGTGAATTGAGAGTCAGTCCTAGAGATGAGTGGTCCTGGGTTCAAATCTGTACTCAGATACTTTCAAGCTGTGTTACCCTAGGTAAGTTCCTTTCTTCCTGTCATAGCCTTTACTGTTTTTCCACCTTGGAACCATTACACAGTATTGCTTCTAAGACAGAAGGAAAACTTTTTAAAAATAAGAATAAAGGCATGATTCATTGTATATCAATAATTTTCCATTTATTGATAGAAGGCTTACTGATTGAAAAGGTAACTTCAGAAAAGTACATATTTATGCCATAGTTTCTATGATTCGTAGTTCAAATCTTTACAGTCCAGCAAATATAAGCATATATGTCCCCTTGACTTCCCCCTCTTCTACCCTTCTAACAAAATCTGTCCTAGAGATAGCCAGTGGAGCAGAAAAGCCTTTATCTTGTTCTGTCACGTGGGGGGAGTTCCCAAGTATACTAATATTGACTAAAGGTAAAAAAGCAGGTGATTAAATTGCTTTAAAGAACTCCAAGGATGAAAAGATGAATTTGTAGATGTCAAGCACAGGCAACAGATGATTCAAAAAGCTGGAGAGAGGCAGAAAATTTTTGTATTCATCATGAAAAACAAGATAAATTGGTTTTAAGACTGTACCCGGAAGAAAAATAACCATTATATTCAATTAATCTACTTGAGACCAAAGGTAAGAGAAATGTAAAAAGCTTTATTTTTCCTTCCTGTGGGGAGCTATTTTTTGAGGGGAAGATTAAAGAAAAGGGACTAAAATATTTTATATAGTCTATCTATCTATCTTTCTGTCTATTTGTTATGTTGGGTACATATATATATATATATATATATATCGCTACATACATATATGCAGATACTACATAATGCACACTTGTAAGCTTACATATGTTTGTGTGTGTGCGTGTGTGTGTGTGTAACTACCATCACAAGGCTTTATTAGGTCTTAGAATATAAGAATGCCTGGAAAAGATAACAGTATGTCCCAATGAGGGGCATTTTGTTAACATTTGAAGGTTTTCAAAAGGCTTTATTCATAGCAACTGTTATGAGGAAAATTAAGAGTTTAGATATTTAGTGAACCTCTTACCTTTGTAGGATATTTATTACCATCATCCATATTCAACTTAGGAGGAAACTAAGGCTCTGGGACACTTAGGAATTTGTTTATCATCGTAGCATAGCTACTAAGTATTAGATCAAGGATCCATACATATGCCTCTACTTTTAACTTAATATTGACCAATAAATTCTCATAATGAGATGCAAGAGTGACTGAATCTGTATAAATGGTTAAACAAGCTAAGGCAAAATGTGAAGTAGCATAATGGAGAAAGTGCCAGTCCTGGAGTCAGGAAGACCTGAGTTTAAATCCCACTTCAGGTCTTTGTGAGCTGGGTGAACTTAGCTCATCACTTAACCTGTTTGTCTCTGTAATCTCATCTGTAAAATGAGGATAATAGTAGGGCCTACTTTTCATGGGAATTATGAAAAAAATTAATTTTAAAGCACTTAGCACAGTGCCTGGCACATAGTAAGTGTTTTATAAATGTTTGTTATTAGGTATAACAAAGAACCTCACTGAAGAACTGAATTCAAGTGAACTTAAGGAATGAAATGAAAGCAGCAGGTTTTAAATTTTTTGACATCTGTATTCCCATACATAAATTACAAATGAATTCAAACTCTAATTCTTTGTAATTTCCTCTGATGAATAAATCTGATTTGCTATTATTTTACCACACATTTTGCTACTGCATGAAAATCCAATGGACTTTGGGTACTCAGTTATGAAAGTGAGGAATGCAATCCCAAATGGTTAACTTTGGGAAAACCTATTATCTCTAAGATAAAGTTATGTTGCTCCTGGGTACACACACAATTAAGTTTAAACTCTTTGTATCATTAAAGGTCATTCACAATCTGAACTCTCTTCATTTTCTAGTTTATTTAAAATTACTACCAACCATGCATTCTATGGTCATATCAAACTAATTTATGATTAGTAACTTGAATACTCCCTGATCTTTTCAAGTCCTTGACTCTTCTTTATTCTGTTCCTTGTTCATTAAAAGTCTTCCTGCCTTCTCTTTATCAATGGAACTGCCTCCTCCCCCCCACACACACACACATATCTTATGTGGGGAAGAGGCAGTTAAATATATATATATATATACATATATATATATATATATATAACTCCCTGGTCTATATTGTTGTGTGCAGATGCAAAGCATGGAATCCCTGCAAAGGTACAGGGATAGCCTCACCCAAAGTTTTGTTTGACTAGGAATAGTGATTACATCAGAGTACGGAGGATTCACTAGGGATTTTTCTCTTCCAATGCTTATTGGCAACTTCTAAAATATTTTGTTGGGGGGGAATCTTGTCTGGGAAGTTAATTGGTTTCCTCATGATCACACAGCCAGTCTATCAAAGGTACAACTTGATTATGGTCTTCCTGTTTTTGAGGTTAACTCTATTCATGCTGCCCCTCAATTAAATTCCTACCTATATGTTACAACCTGACTTATAAAGGATCATAGAATTTTGAGAACTAAATGGGACCTTAGTGGCTATCTATTCTAATTCATACATGAATTCTCTATTATAGTACACAGTAGGTTGGTCATCCACCTTTTATTTAAAGATCTAGAAAGGAGAAGGAACATCTCACCTCTTGAGACACCCCATTTTATTATGGACAGCTCAAAGTATTAGAAACTTTTTGCTGACATCGAGCCTAAATTTCCCTTTCTTCAACTTCTACTCATTGTTACTGGGGATATGTAGAACAAGTCTCATCTATCTTTTACCTCTTCACCTTTCAAATACTTGAAGACAGCTCTCATGTTCCCCTGAGTCTGTTCTCCAGGACTGGCATCTCCAAATCTTTCAATACTTCTCACATGACATAGATCAAGGCCATTCTCCCTGGTTGAAAATCTCTGAACGTTGTCAAGTGTATTACTGTTTTTCTTAAAATCTGATGCCCAGAACTGGATATAACACTCCAGATATGTTCCAAAAAGGACAAACTACAGAGGGATTAGGGAATCTTATCACTTTACTCCCATCTACATACTACCTGCCTCTCTTCATGCAGCCCTTGATTATATTAAGATTTGTTTTCTTTTCATTTAGTTGCTGCATTTTTGTTGTCTTGTTATAAGACAGCATATTCATCTTGACCTTACAGTCCACTAAGTCCTTTATATATTCTTCAGACAAACTACTGCTAATTATGCTGCCTCCATCTTAAAAGATTATTTTTTTCACTCCAGGGAAAACTACATTTAACCCTATTTAGTTTAACTTACAGTGTTCAACTCAAATGGCCTAATCTGTTGAAATATTTTTGGATTCTGCTTATCATCCTGCGTTTTAGCTATCCCTCCCAGTTATATACAAACTTGATGAACTGAGTATATATATTTTTTCATCTAAGTAAATGGGGCAGGACAAGTTTAGATCTATGAAATAATCAACTAGAGATTATGTGTCATTCATGTGAAAGCTTCCAAAATGTTTCCTGATGCTCTCATTTCATATTGTTCTGCTATGTTTCTTTGTCCTCACATAGCTTTTTGTTTTTCACATACATATAATATATATACATATATATATATACATATATATATACACACACACATACATTATGATATTAGCTCTATGAGGGCAATGTACAAATCTTCCTTAATTTTACTAATTTTACTAACTTCCTTAGCTCCAAGCAGTGATCCCTTACTGAGATAAACCTTTATAAATGTTTGTTGAATTTCTTTTTAAATTTATTTATAAATTTATTTATTTTAGTAACAAATTTCAACATGAGTTTTTTGAAGTTATATGATCCAAATTGTCTTCCTCCCTTCTTCCCTCCCATCTCCCAGAGATGGCAAGAAATTCAGTCTGGGTTATACATATATTTTCATGCAAAGCAAGTTTCCATATTATTCATTTTTGTAAGTGAATAATTTTATAAAAGCAAAATCCTAAAATATATACTCAGTGATAAATCATATGCTTCCATCTGCTTTCTTACTCCAACAATTTTTTCTCTGTAGGTGGACAAAATTCTTTGTCATAAATTCCTCAGAGTTTTCCTGAATAATTATATTGCTGTTATATGTCTGTCACATTTGATTATTCCACAATATTTCTGTTGTTGGGTACAGTGTTTTCCTGGTTCTGCTTGTTTCACTCTGCTTCAGTTGTTTGTTGAATTTCGAATGTCAGGTTCCTGTTATTTATATATATATATAGTAAGCCACTGACAAATTTGAAAGTTCTAATAGCAGTAGATATTAAAAATAAGTTTCAAAGGTGGGTATTTCAATGTTCTAAACCTTAAAATAGCCACATAAAATAATTTACATTTTAGTAGGGATATTTTGTTGACTGTAAAGTTGTAAAACAGAATAGAAATCTAAACAGGTCAAAGGGGAATACTTTTGTGTTGTTGAAAAGCTATCTAATTCATTATTTGTGAAAATAAATTTAACTTTGAGTATGTTATATCCCCACACAAAACAGCTTTATTAAGGTATTTCATACATGCTTAGCCCCCCTGGAAAGGCCACATGTGGGTTTCAGACCATATTAACTAATTTTTTTTAGAAATACGGCATAGTTTTGAAGTATCCTCAAACAAGAGAGATGGTTTTAGTAAAGGCCTATAGGAGGTTTTTTGAAATGAGCCAAGCATTACAGATAAAGTCAAGAAATCTGAGATATTCTGAGAGAACAAAGTTCTTCATTTCACAGATAAATCAAAAACTCAATGCCAGAGAAATTGATGTTACACTGAAAAGTTTTCTACTGGAAATACAACCATATCTCCATGAAGGAATGAATGGAGAAAACTGAAGAAACTAACTCATGATATCTAAAATGAAGTAAATGTCCATAAATTTGTAAAAGACACATTTAAAATCTCTGATAGTTTAAAATATATCTTCTCCTTAATGTAAATATCACCTATCTTAGAAATAAGGGATATCAGCAATAAATTCTAATATGCCTACATGGATTTTGTAGCTTAATACATACACATTCTATTTAGCTCAAAATATTTTTAGAACTTATAAAATTGACTTCTATGAATTAGTGGGAGATCAATGATGGATAATGAATTAATTTGTTCTTAAATTCCATAAGCCAATTATACATCTTCTTTATAAATTCTTAACATGTATATGTGTATAAATTATCAATCTACACACACAGACATACATATATACACATACATAAAATATATGTGTATATTATTCATACATATAATCACACATATACATAATGCATATTTATATGTATATGTGTGTATACAAATATGTTTATGTGTTGAAAAGAAATAGGTTATAAACTAATGTAAAGCCATTAAAATATGATTTGAAAATTAATTTCCACAAGTTGTGTAAGCATTATAAAAGTTATGTAGTATTCTGGGATAGCCAGTTGGCACAGTAGATAGAGTTCTGGGCCTGGAGTTGGGGAGACTCATCTTTTTAACTTCAAACCTGTCCTCAGACACTTATTAATTCTGTTAACCTTAGCAAGTCACTTAACCTTATCTGCCTCAGTTTCCTCATCTGTCAAGTGAGATAAAGAAGGAAATGTCAACCAGTTATAATATATTTGTTAAGAAAAGGGTGAATTGGGCCATGAAAAATCAGATATGACTGATACAGCAGAACAACAATAGCAAAATGTAATATTCTCTAATATCAGTGGCAGAGCTTTTATAAAACATAAACTTATAAAATACCTGAAGATATCTGTGCTATAGTAGCTTTGAAAAAGCTTTCCTTCTGTTTACATTGAGCTAAAGTTTATTTTCTAAATTTTAAACTCTTTCAATTTTTGAACGAAAGTTTAAAAGTAGTACACTAATTCAATTCAGGAAATAAAATACAAATTATTTATAGCAGTTAAACATTTTTAAGGAAGAAGTCAAATTCCTTGGTTGACTCTTTAAAATCTTTGTTAATGTTAAAAATAAATTAGAAAATTTCTTATTGGTATTAATTAATGATGCCTATCTTTTAAGAATGATATTCTGTACCATCAACCCCCCAAAAAACTAACACCAATCTTTTAGAAGCATAAATAATTCTCTCAAAAGTTAAGATAGCTAAGTCATAACATCTGGTCACAAGTGTACCATTCTGCCATGACATATGTTCCCTGGCTTTCAAAATACTGAGTGAATAAGTTCATTATTGTCTTGTCAAATTTATAAGCTATTTTAACATAAAATATTAATCTCATAGTTAATCAGATCACCCATTTTCCTAACCTTTAAGACCTTTAACCTGAGCTGTTACAATAGTTTCTTAATTGGTCTCCCTTATTCAAGTTGCTCTAGACCATGTTCCATTCAGCTACCAAAGTGACATTCCTAAGGCACAGGTCTGACCATTTTACTTGCCTACTCAAAAGAGTCAATTAGTTTCCTTTTAATTCTAGGCTCAAACACAACTTCTTCATTTTGGCATTAAAAACCCTTTACAACTTGACACAAATCTACATTTCAAGTGTTGTTTTACATTATTTCTCTTCAAATACTTTATACTATAGGCAATTTGGCTTCCCTATAATTGCTCACAGAGTCATTTTATTTCTATGCTTTCACACAGGCTATCCCTCATAACTGGAATGCTCTCTTCAATTCTTTTGGGAGAGGCTCCTCAATTCCACTTCTTGGAATCCCTAGTTTTCTTCAAAGATCAGCTTGAATAGTTCTTAATTTCTGAATCCTTTCTAAAACATTAACTATCACTTGTATAATGTAGGTGTAAAGTGGGTACTAAAGGAGCAGCGAAGGAGGCTAGGTAGATGTTTTTGATGAAATATGAAGGGAAGGAAATCCCAAACCAAGGCTGTATGAGAGTTAGATAACCTCCCACAGCAGCTGGGTCAGGTCCCCTTTAAGCCCAAGGTTCTCTGCTACTTGGCCCAGGGCTTGGAACCAGTCCAGCCAAGATAGTTAAAATGTCTCCAAAAATATTTCCAGGAAGATAATTGAAACTTCCTGAAACCTCAAATTGGAAATTGATAATTGGCTTGGAATGGCCTGCTAAACTAAGCTGTAATGTGGATCTGACTGCTATTAAGGATGGTTGATGGTAGGTAAGCAAGACTCCAAGACTGTTTAGGCTCAAGGTTAACCAGGGTTTATTTATAAATAACTGTGGGAAGGTAAGGGTAGGTAACTGGGCGAAGGAAACCCTAAGACCTTGCCTAAATTGTTGATGTTGATTAATCCTGGAGCATAAGTCGATATTCCAAGGAGCAGAGTGATGAGACAGCTTTGAGGGCAAATCCCAACTCTGTTGCTTGTTGCTGAGCCCAGAGGCTGGGCAGCCCCTGGGTCAGTTGCACTTGTTCTTGGTTGTAGCTTTTCTCACTAGCTGGTCTATAAGGATGTTATCTATGCCAAGGAAGTATTGACTATTTGGCTGATGATTGAATAGTTCTTACCTGCCTGTGCCTAACAGAATCTCCCATAAACCACCCTCAGGGCCCCCAAACCCCTCCTTCCTTCCTAACCCTGCAGGTGAGGTCAAAGAAGAGAAGCTCCCAGGGGTTTGGAGTCCCTTTTTATACCCTGTCCTTAACTGACACCCTGGCACATGGCCTGGGTGCTCTTCCAGGTTCTGTGTTCTAAAATGGCAACTGCCAGCTTGCACCCTCAGAAATATGGCTACCCATTTCTGCTCATAACATATTTCTGAATCTTTTCCAAAATATTAACTATCATCTTCTGGTGTCACTACTTGTTCTCTCCAAGCATCATTACTCAGATATCTGAACCCAGAGCCTTGGATCCTGATTTAGACCAGTCTCAGACTACCATGTACTTCATGGATATATCCACGGTACTTTGCTGCTTTTTTGCTTTCCTAGCCTTTGCTTCAACTTTAAACTTAAACTATAATTTAGAATGGCAGCTTTTTAAGGATAGGTAATGCTTTGCTTGACTGTTTTTTGAACATCTAGCTCTTAACATAGTTATCTGACAAACAGTAAGCCATAAATATTTTTCTTGTTCATCTACTCATTTACAAATAATGCTTCCATGGTATCAACTGAAACATTGTATAAAATATTGAACAGTAAAAAATCACAGGCTAGTTTCCTAGGGCAGGCGTCCTTCAACTGGAGTTTGAGATTATTAAAAAAATTTGTGAATTTGTGATTATTAAAAAATAGTTGCTGATTACTATATTTTAATAGGCAGCAAGATGCACAGTTAATAGAGTGCTCAATCTGGAATCAAGAGGACTTGAGTTCAAATCCAGCCTCAGACACGTGCTAGCTGTGTGACCTTGGACAAGTCATTTAACCCTGTTTTCCTCACTTTCCTCATTCCTGTAAAATTAACTGGAAAATGGGGGCAGCTGGGTAGCTCAGTGGATTGAGAGCCAGGCCTAGAGACAGGAGGTCCTAGGTTCAAATCCGGCCTCAGACACTTCCCAGCTGTGTGACCCTGGGCAAGTCACTTGACCGCCATTGCCTACCCTTACCAATCTTCCTCCTATAAGTCAATACACAGAAGTTAAGGGTTTAAAATTAAAAAAAAAATTAACTGGAAAAGGCAATGGCAAACTACCCCATGTGATTCTAATACAATTATCTAATGAAAAAGTGGATTTTTTTACTTCTAATTGCTCAAAATTTTAATCAGGCATGTCTTCCTCATTCTTGATGTAGCCATGATGGCTTTTAGTCAAGTCTTGCTTCCCTTTACAGGGGCTCGCATATGACTCAAATTAATAAAGTACTCCAAAAATTTACTCGGAGTTAAAATCAAGAGCATAGGCCTATAGTTTTTAGACTCTACCCTTTTCTTTTTTCTGGAAAATCCTGCAGTTGAAAGGACAGTTAGTGTACACTGCCAAACGCTAATGAAAGGTCAAGAATGATGAAGTTTTGTCCCCTTCTTTTTTTTTCTGACACCTTATTTGTAACCTTTAGTAAGTCATTACTGCTAGGTTAGGTCAAAATATCAAAGCCAATAAGAAACCCAATATTTCCTTGGATGTCTTCATGAATAGCCCTTTGCTGGGAATTTCTCAGTGGTAACTCTACTTTGGATATGAGTAGGACTAGACAAGTAAGTAGCACAATGGATAGGATATGGAAGTTGGAATTAGGAAGACAAGTTCAAATCTTACCTTAGATTCTTACTATTTATGTGATCTTGAGAAAGATACTTATTCTCTGAAATGTACTATGATCAGCTGTGAATGAAATAACTATTATTACCAATTCAGATATCTAAGACACTCCCAAGAGAGTCCTGACAAAAAAGGCTATTTACAGAAGTAACTGATAGAGTCTGGAAGTAGATTGAAGCAAACCATTTTTCATTTTATTTCTTCCATGAAGTTTTTTTCTTCTATAAGTAATATAAACTTCTTTCACAGCTATGACAAACATGGAAATTAGTATTACGTGATAGCATGTGTATAAGCTATATCTTATTGCCTTGAGGAGGGAAGAGTTGAGAAGGAGGGAGGGAGAGAACTTAAATTGCAAAATGTCAGAAATTATTATTAAAAATGTGTAATTGAAGAAAATATAATAAAAATCCAATGCTTCCTCAAAATGAAAAGAATGATGAAGTTTGGGGAAAGTATGTCAGATTTGACAATTAAATTTATTGGTAACTGCAGAAAGAGTAGTTTCATTTGAGTGACAAAGTAAGATGCCAAACAACAAATAGTTTAAGGGGAAAAAACTGAGGGAAGTTAGGACTTCCCTTTTATTTTCACACTTATCTATTTAAACAATTCCTACTTTAACTCCTTATGTGAAGCAATGAGGTGACAGAGTGATTCAAATGATAAACTAGCAATCTGGAAAACTTTATTTCAAATCTGACCTCACACACTCTTTGAACAGGTAACCTTGGGATAGACATAATGTTTGCCTCAGTTTCTTCATCTATAAAATAAAGATATTAACATCTACCTTCCAAGATAGGGGAGAAGATTAAATGAGATAATACCTCTGAAGTTCTTGGCAAACTTTAAAATATACATATTATATAATAGTGTAATTACATTAAAATATATATTTAAATTAATATAATTTGTAAACCTTAAGACAAATATTATATTTGTATTAATATAAGAATTTTAAAATATTGTATTAAAATTGTTTTTTAATACAAATTTATCTTGGGAGTTGCTCATCCCTTTTAGATTGACTGTCTGTTTGTATTAAGCCATTAGATCTTCCCTCTCTTTTCTCTGCAGCCTTTGAAATCAGTTTCATGATTCTATTAAGATGAAAAAATTATTTACCTGTACTACAATGCAAAAAAGCAGACAAATAAACAAAAAAATTTATCTTTCTGGACATTTAAGATTCATTACAACCTATCCTCATTCTGTATGTTACCTTGTTTTTAAATTAAGCCTAATCCTTTGTGACTACATTTGGGACCTTTTTGGCAAAGCTCCTAAAGTTGCTTGCCATTTCCTTCTCCAGTTCATTTTACAAATGAGGAAACAAGGCAAATAGGGTTGAGTGACTTTCCAAGGGTAACACAGCTAGTAAATATCTGAGGCCAGATTTGAACTCAGTAAGATGAGTCTTCCTCATTCCAATTCTAGTACTTTATTAATTATATCATTTATCTACCTCATCTTAACTTTGCAATTATCTTGCACTTCATTCCTCTCTACATGTATTCAAGCCAAACTGACTTAAAAATACTTCTCACATATGATTCCCCATCTCTTGTCCCTATCCCTTTACAGAGGCTATCCCACATTCTTGGAATTCACTCTTTTCTCATCTCCACCTGTTGTATTCCTGAATATCCTTTAAGATAGATCAAGTGATAACTTTGACATGAAGTTTTTCATGGTTCCTAAAGTAACTAGTGTTTCTTGTCCCTTGCCCTGCAATGTTTTTACAACTTTTCTGTATGTATTTTGAAGATATCTGATATGTATGTTGTTTACCCATTTAGAATGTATGCTCCAAGATGGTAGGAACCTTTAATTTTGTCTTTGTACTTCCATTACCTACTATAATGTCTGATATATAATAATAGATACTTAATAATTTTTTCACTCATTAGATGAGAAAATGAAAATTCACTTCTAATTTTATTTACAATTACAGACCACATTTCACACCTTTCTTTCCATCTATCAGAAAACTAACTCATAATCTTCCCCATTGCTGTGGTCACTGTGTCCATTGCCATACAAAACCACATAAACATGCACACATATTTAAACATACTTTCTAGTTATTTCTTTAGTTTTACAAAAAATAATCAAATCAAGATTAGGAAAATGTCCATGACCCTATTCATATTCTCTATGATTTTATAAGATAAAACTCCTTTCTTGGTCCCTCACCCCCTTATATATGTCATACCTTTCCATTACCAATATTGGAATGGTAAGTTCCTTATAGCAGTAACTCACTCATCTATTAGTATGCCCAGTGTCTACCAAAAAGGAAGTATTAAATAAATACTTTTTCATTCTTTCCTCCCATTGACAGATTACAATTCATTTAATGAAAAAGTTTATAGATTTCTTTGGGAAAGAAAATCATCACCTGGTGATGAGAATCTCTGGACATAGGCCAATCTTTAGCTTATGGAAATAAACTATAGTTGGGTCAGTACTTAAGGTCTTTCCAGCTTTGCAAAAGTCAGCAGAATGTGCCTCTCACTATCAAAGCCTTCAAGAACTGAGGGCCATTTTCATGCCTCATGAGACATCATAGTAGGACATTCATTCTGGTTAGTAGATGTAATATTTTAATATCAGTGATGGAGCATTTTAAAAACTAATTCAGTGAAGTTTCTTTTTCTTGTTGCTGCTTACTAAAATGCAAAGAAAAAGGCATTAGTTATCCTTAAATGCAATATGACATTTAATTTACAGGATAGGTAAAATCAAGTTTTAACAAAAATATATGGGAACAAAGAGAACACCAGCATTGTGGGCTTTCTATATGGGAACGCGGAAGATTGCTCTACATTATTTCACCTACATGGTAGCCTAATCTATAAAATACTGATGTGCTTTATATGTACTCTTACAGAGTCATTTGTATGGACAGATGAAAACACCATAAATTTTTCATCAACATTTTTGTTTTTTTTTATTAATCTAGAATAAAAAGTTGCTGAGGTTTGTCCTTTAGCTCAAAGGCAAATTCTGAATATACCATTTAGTCAATACCTTGATCTCTTCTCAAGAAAATAAGACCAGGTTTTCATCTTATAAAATTCTTTAATGGAATCTCTTAAGAGTTTATGTAGAATGAAAAATTGACCCAAGAATTTTAGAGGTGAGTAAATTACGACAATATACAAATCACTGTATTAATCAATTCATAATATCAGCTACACTAGGAATATTAAATCAGTAAGCAGATGCTTAAGCCACATTTCTGCAAGAAATAATAAATTGAAACCAAGGCAAGTGAAAGACTATGTTTCATGGTTTTTTTGTGATGGAAAATCTAGTCATTTACATAAAACAGTTGTAAATACATAGAATACAAAACTTTTCTCACAATGATCATGCCTATTTTGGGTAAGGGAATAAAGCTATTTTTTAAATTCCACCACTATCAAAATTAATGCTAATATATGTTTTAACAAGACACAAACAAGAAGATAGAACTTTCAAAGACTTAGTAACAAAAGATCCTAAAGTAATTATGATAGATATATTGTTTGCTATAAGCTTACTGATATGTCCAATTGAAATACAGTTGTCATATGGTTAGCTAAGTTCTTTATTGAATACTTTAAATATAACAGGCTTATTTCTATGAAAACTAGGTTGTACAGTACATAGAGCACAGGACCTTGATTTTGAAATCTACATTAGACACTTAATAGATGTATGACTATCTTAACCTTATTTAAGAGTCTTAAGAGTCACTTAAATTCTACATCAGTTTTCTCAACTATAAAAAAAAGAAAATATAATAACACCTATCTCCCAGGGTTTTTATGCGAATTAACTGAGATATTCTAAAATCATTTTAAAAATCTAAATTTTAAAGATACTTTTAAAAATTCAAACATATTTCTCACTACTGAGCACTAATGACTTTACTGAAGTAAAAATATATTACTTGAATTAGGAAGATTGGTCCTGTAATCTCTTTGGTATATGGATCTTCCAGATGAGGGAACTCCCTGTAGCAATTTAGATAGTCTCCTCCTTTGAACCTTCTAGTTTCATAGACTTGCCTAGACTAGAGTAAATAAGGTAACTGCTGAGGATCAATCAGGTGGTATGTGTCAGAGGGAGGCCTGAAATTTAGTTCTTTCTGACTGAGACAAAATCTCTTTTAACTTGCAATGTTACTTTTCTACTAGCTAATACAAGAAAAATCAATAATTTGTTCATTGTTCTTCCATGATAATGATTTTTTTAACTTTGAATCTAAGAAAAATTCTAGTTCAGTGAACTGTAATTTTTATTGGTGGTAAAATTTATTGTGGTAAAATGGACTATTGTTTTTTTTTTTGTTATTGTTGTTTTTGCTTTCTAAATGAGTCATTTAAAATGATGATGCCTCAAATGTGATATCTCCTCCAGGACCTTGTAGGTCAGAAGAATGAATAAAAGACATCTGGCAATGACCAGACTATATTCTCTAGTTGATAAAAAAAATTGTATTTGATTTAAAATGCCAGGAGGTGGGACTGGGAAAGGTGAAGAAAGGATTGATGGATAATCCGTTGTGTGGTTTTGGAAAGGAGTAACAACTGTATATAAAAAATGTGCTTATTTTTAATTTTGCCTGATGACCTATACAAGTAAGCTGTATTCTGACTTTCTGGGAATAAATCAGAAACATTGGGATTCATTTGTGAAAGTATATTCCAATCTACTGAAAGAGCTAATATATCTATAAAACTGCTTACATTATTCATTCGTTGGAAAAATTCACCTGCTAAGATCACATGAAGTATGTTTTTCATTCAGTACAAAGAGTCTTTTGTTAGTTATCTTTTTAAATTTTTTCATAAAAATCAAAAGTAATAGCCCTTTTAGACTAAATGAGTCAAAAGTGATACTACTTTTCATTTATTGTCACAGTAAAAATGTTATCGAAACATGATGCAAAATTTTAATTTATACATCATTTGTTTAAGTAAGGCAACTCTCATCAAAGGTCCTTTCACAAAGGGACAATTATCTACAGGAATATAACTAACTTAATTACTGATTCTTGTTGGAAGGAATCACACTAATGTACAAAATGTTATATTAGTAGACACAGTACACGATGTGATGTACAGAGATTGAATTACAGTGGGAGCTTAAAGAGTACAGGGAGACAGCTCTATATCTCCTGTTATTTGTGCTTCTTTTTAAAATATCTATTTTTCATTTCAGAGTTTCTCATTCCCTTAGGTACAGCATGAACTTAAAAGCAACCTAGATTCTTCACAAGACTTTTAGAGTCTATGATGGATCAATAATTTGTTGGTTTGTTTATGAAATATGCCAACTTCTTGGGACAGAGTCATTTTTAAGGGGAAGCCAGGATCAATATATATGTGCATAGATTTATGGGTGTTTTTGTTACAATCAGAATAAGTCTGTTTAAAGAACTCTAAACGGCAAGCTTGGCTGTTTTTACTGTGATCTATTGGCCTATGAGTGCCACTTTAATTCTAAAACCTAAAAATATAACTTATGAGAATTTCATTCTGATAAACTCTTCTTGAATATAATTAACTTTAGTAGTCTGATTTTGAAAATGCAGACAAATAAAATTCCTGCTAAGGCTTAACACTATAATTACAATGATTTCTCCACTTTTTTAGTTATGTCTAAAGTTAGTTCTTTCCAATGAATCTTGAAGTTAGAATTTTCTCACTATTTTTTCTTCTGAGTAGATGCTGACTCCCTTAACAATTAAGAAGAAATATAAGATTCACTATCTTAATTAGTAATAAGTCAAATGGAATATTGTTGTTCTATATTATAATACTTTAAGAAAATAGTAGAAGATAGGATGAGAGCATAGTATCAGAAAGAGCTGAATTCAAGTTTGCTACACATATAGATTGTGTGGCAAATTAATTCAACCCCAAAGACATCAGACATATGTTGATCTCCATTGTTGGAAGTTTCCTCACTGAATTTTCTTTCATCACTTAGATCACAGGTCTGGTGCATGACATTTTTAGACTAATTTTTGCTACCACTGCCCACATAGTCTTGGCAATGTCACTTAGTTAATTTTATTTTATAAAGAAACTAATAGAATGTGTATTATTTAGTACTAGAGACTCAGAGTTTTAAGGAATCTATATAATCTATATTTCAGGCTAGCCTTTGCCTAAGAGAAAGTGCCAGTACAGGATCCCAGGCAAGTTTTCCTACTTTGAAGAACCCCTAACCATAGGAAGTGCTTACTTTTTGAAGGAGTCTATTTCATTTGTGAATAGCATTGATTGAATGGGAGAACTGGCATGGCCCAAGGAAAAAATGCAGAATTTGTAGTCAGGAGACATGGCCTTAGTTTCCTTCTCATACAATTATTGCATGGATCTAAATGAGTAGTTTTGCCTATTAGTTGTTTGGTTTATGCACCACAAAATACAAATGATAATATGTTTTTAATTGCTTCACTGGGTAGGAAGAAAAATATTTTGAAGACCTTAAAGTTTGATATAAATCTGAGCTATTGTTCAATTAAACTGCCACTGAGGTAAAAACTGCCTCTTTTCAATTTCCACTATTTTCTATTAATTCTGTCTTCTGGGGACAAACGGAAGTCTTTGGTCTCTTCCATATGAGTCCTTGAATACTTAAAGACAGCTACTATTCCCCTTCTGATCTCCTTTCCTCATAGCTAAAACATCCCAAATTCTTTCAAATAACCTCTTTACCACTGAAACAAATATAATATGAAGAATTGAGCAAAATTCCTCATTTGATTAAGTCAGAATACAGTGGGATTATCACCTTTTCCATTTAGGAACCTGTAGTTCCTCCAATGTGGTCCAAGATCATATTAGCTTTTTGGTGCAATGAGTTGCACTATTGACTCATATTCATATTGAATTAACAATGAAAATACACAAATATGTTTATTTTTATTGTTCATATTAACTTATAAGGTAATAACTTCGCATTCTTTACTTTTACAGAATTTTTAAAAACTTAATTATAGGACTTTACTTCCCCCTGCCCCATTATAAATGTTTTTATTAGCTTTAGACCAGTCTTCTAAAATGGGCTTTGAACAATCTAGAGATGTTATCCCATACATTAGCTAGCTAGTCTTCCAATTCATGACATCTGCAAATTTGAAAAGTATTCCATCTCTACTTTTATCCAAACACTGAGAAGGACATTGAACATAAGTAGACAATTGTAGAGCTATAAAAGCTGCTAACATTTATATATTACTTTAAGGTTTTTCAAAAGCATTTGGAAACATCTCATTTAATCTTCATAATAACCCCATTTAAATTATTATCCATATTTTATAGATGAGGGACAGGAGAAAATAGAGTTTAAGTGGTTACACAGGGTGACACAATTAATAATGTTTTTAAACACTTACCTTCCATCTTAGAATCAATACTGTGTATTGGTTCTAAGGCAGAAGAGCAGTAAGGGCTAGGCAATGGGTGTTAAGTTACTTGCCCAGGGTCACTTAGCTAGGAAGTGTCCATAGCCAAATGAACCCAGGACCTCCCATCTCTGGGCCTCTCAATCCACTGAGCCACCCAACTGCCCCCAAGTAGTAATTTTCTGAGACAGCATCAGAACTCAAGTCTTCCTCACTCTAGGTCCAGCACTCTATATCCATTGTGCCACTTGGTTGCCTTCCCTATATGGCTCTTGACTAGAGACATCCACCAAAACAAGTTGCAATCCAATAATTAAATCTCTCTTAGATTATTTGAATTGTTTTTAATTCATGTTTCTCAATTCCAAACTCACCAACTTATATTTCTACAATTAATCCAGAAAAAATGTCTTTACTTTTTAAAACATTTTGATGACATGTTGCCATATTCTGCCAAATTTGCATTATGCAGATCTACTAGTTTAACAATTCTCTCAAAAGAAAATGTGTTTAATTTGTAATGATTTATATAATTGATAATTCTATAGATCTTCAAACATACAACCATGATTCTTTGTAAGTTATTTAAGTCTATCTTTTAAAAAATATGACATACGTTGATTAGAGATGAAAAAGTCACCTTTTTCACCCTCTTAAAAGCTAAGATCACATTTATAAATTTTTGTGTTATTGATGTAATATAAGAGCAATGGATTAGTGGCCTTATGAGGTAACCTTCTGTCTTGTCATGAGTAAGACTTACCAACTTTCATACTCATTTTCCTTCTCATTTACAGTGTCATGGTCCTGATCAAAGTAGGATGCAACAAAATTTAAGATTGTAGATTATATCTCCTTCCCAAAGCCCTTGGGATCCTAGATGAGGTATAATAGTCTCTTCTTTATCAGGAGATTTCTCTTCACTTCCTCAGCACATTGACCAGCTCCATTATCTCAGTCTTAAAATCTGAGAATTTTATGTCTAATTTCACAATATGGAAGCCAATTCACTTTAAGTTTTATTATACTGACAAGTCAGTTGCTACAGGTGATGAACAGCAGTCATGGAATATTAAACTTGGTTATTTCTCAACATTTGATGGCAGCCATAGTCAGCACCCTCTGAGCTAATTGCTCTTTTTAAGGGAAAGGATATGGTGTTCCTTGTTGCACTGAGATGACTCCTCACACATTATCAAAAGAAACTTGTTATAAGGTGCCAAAGTTCTATATATAGCTAAATAAAATGGTATAAAAATAAATTGGAAACAATATTATATTTTATATGTCTTTACAACCTCTACATAACAAGTTATAATGTGGGATAAACATAGTTATACCATATGTAGGGTTTCACCTTGGAGTGTTAAGTAGGATATAAACATAACATGAATAAAAAGTGGGGTATATCAGTCAGAAATACTTCGTTCATTAGAATAGAAGAATTTAGAAAAGAATAAATAATTTCGAATATATGAAATTGAAAAGTTTATTTTTCACAAGCAGAAATAATGCATCAGGATTAAGAAGGGATGTAGGTGAATGAGAAAAGGTCTTTGAATCAATTTTTTCTTATAGACTTTTGGAATTTAATATATATTGAAATCTAATATAAATATATGTATGTATATATACATATATAAGTATAAACATATTTTATTTAAACATATATCCATATACATACAAATTGGCAAAGTCATGAAAAGATAGAATGTCAAAATTAGAGGAATTGCTAAAAGATTGGCACTCCAGAAAATTGTTGATGGAGCTATGAATTGGTACATAAATATAATGAGTCACAAGGAATGAGGGCCATCAGCTTGTCTGAAGAAGAATGGATTGTCCCTCAGCAGTGTTCTGAGCATGGGAGCAATCTGGTTCTCCCATGATGAATAGCAGTGAGATTGGACCCATGAGCAACCTCTTCTGTTCTAACTAAAGGGATGTTGTGAGACCCAGGTTTAACTTTAAAAAGAAATTGTGATACATGAATATAATACAATATCTCTATGAAGATAAGTAGAACAATGATAGATTGCTAGGTTTGTAGTCAAGAAAAACAGTTTAAATCTGACGTAAGACTCTCTGTGTTACCCTGTGTAAATATTTAACTTCTTTCTGTTTTATGTTCTTAGTCTATTAAATGAGGGAGGCATAGTAATAGCACCTACCTCCTAGTATTGTTGTATAGATGAAATGAGATATTTGTAAAACATTTAGTATAATAACTGGTAGATGGTAGGTTTATGATTATAATGTTTTTTGTTTCCTTCCTTTCATATACAAGCCCTATCCCTATGCTCGACAATAGTGCCTACTGCTAAGGATATAATGATTCCATTTAATAGATAGGCATTAACATGTCAACAGTTTTTTTTAAAAAAATAGAACTAGTGCTAATAACTTAAAATTTGCTAAATTGGCTGAAGCTAGGTTATTTAGAGACAACTTCAAGTTCTATTAGATAAGTACTTAATTTTAAAGACCAAAGGAGTTTTCTTTTTGTTATTTTGGTACCTTTGCAAAAATGTGTTGGTTCTGTCTAGATAATCTAACAAAAACTTTTTTAATAATAAATTTCCACAACCAAATATACTGGAGGAGAAATAAAACTTGCAAGCTTTTCCTCAACTTGATTTTACATCTTCCTACAGTAACCAAAGGAAATGTACCTTTCTTGTTCTTACTTCTTCACTGTCATGTGTGAAATTCTTGGTTTCTGTCATGCTCTTAAAAAAAAAGCATCAAATAACAACATCCAATCTTGACAGACCTGTCAGATAGGCAGAGAAAATTACCTGGAGTTCTGACCACCCTTTGAATAAAATGAAATAAATAAAAAAGGTACATGTTTACTTCCTTAGTTTATATTTCTATTTTATTCAAGCAACTTCCTGTCCATAGCCAAAGTAATCACTCATCAGTTTGATAAGGCCAATATGGAGCCTTTTATTTTTTTCAATCACTGACAAACTAAGGTATAATTCTAATAATTCTCTCTCTCTTTACACTATGTGTGTGTGTGTGTGTTGAAATGTAGTAGGTAGGTAATCTCAAGGTAAATCCATGGATTTCCCTTATCTTACCTAACAAACTCTAATCAGTCTAGCATCCTCAATTTTTCTTTTTTTAATATATTTTATTTTTTTAGAAAAATTCTCCATGGTTACATGATTCTTGTTTTTATTTTCCCCTTTACCTCCTTTAAACCACCCCCCCATATCCAACACACATTTCCACTGTTTTTAACATGTGTAATCAATCAAGACTTATTTACATATTATTGATAGTTACATTGCTGTGGTCCTTTAGTGTCTACATCCCCAAACATGCCCACATCCACCCATGTGTTCAAGCAGTTGTTTTTCTTCTGTGTTTCCACTCCTGCAGTTCTTCCTCTGAATGTGGGGAGCATTCTTTTCCATAAATCCCTCAGAATTGGCCTGGGTCATTTAATGCATTGCTGCCAGGACAGAAGTCCATTACATTCTATTTTACCAGAGTGTATGAGTCTCTGTGTACAATGTTCTTCTGGCTCTGCTCCTTTCACTCTGCATCAATTCCTGGAAGTCTTTCCAATTTACATGGAATTCCTCCAGTTTGTTATTCCTTTGAGCACAATAGTATTCCATCAACAAAATATACCACAATTTGTTTAGCCATTCCATAATTGAAGGGCATCCCTTCATTTTCCAGTTTTTTGCCACCACAAAAAGTACAGCTATAAATATTTTCTTACAAGTCTTTTTATCTATGATATCTTTGGGGTACAAACCCAGCAATGCTATGGCTGGATCGAAAAGGCAGGCAGTCTTTTAGAGCTCGTTGGGCATAGTTTCAAATTGCCATCCAGAATGTTTGGATCAGTTCACAACTCCACCAGCAATGCATTAATGTCCCAATTTTGCCATATCCCCTCCAACATGGAAATAAAAAATTAGCCATATTCCCTCCAACATTTATTACTCTCCCCTGTTATCATTTTAGCCAATCTTCTAGGTGTGAGGTAATACCTCAGAGTTGTTTTGATTTCCATTTCTCTAATTATTAGAGATTTAGAACACTTTCTCATGTGCTTATTGATACTTTTGATTTCTTTATCTGAAAATTGCCCATTCATGTCCCTTGTCCATTTATCAACTGGGGAATGGCGTGATTTCTTATACAATTGATTTAGCTCCTGTGTCAGAGATTTTTGTTATGAAGATTTTTTCCTAGTTTGTTGTTTCCCATTCTGATTTTGGTTGCATTGTTTTTGTCTGTACAAAAACTTTTTAATTTAATATAATCAAAATTATTTATTTTACATTTTGTAATTTTTTCTAACTCTTGCTTGGTTTTAAAATTTTCCCTTTCCCATAGGTATGACAGGTATACTATTCTATGTTAACCTAATTTTCTAATAGTTTCCTTTTTTATATTCAAGACATTCACCCATTCTGAATTTATCTTGGTGTAGGGTGTGAGATGTTGCTCTAAGCCTAATATCTCCCATTCTGTTTTCCAATTTTCCCAACAGTTTTTCTCAAATAGTGGATTTTTGTCCCAAAAATTGGGCTCTTTCGGTTTATTTAGATAGACTTACTGATGTCACTTACCCCAAGTCTATTCCTCTTATCCTCCCTTCTGTCTCTTAGCCAGTACAATATCATTTTGATGACTGCTGCTTTATAATATAGTTTAATATCTGGTACTGCTAGGCCACCTTTCTTCACGGTTTTTTAAATTATTATTTCCCTTGATATTCTTGATATTTTGTTCTTCCAAATAAACTTTGTTATACTTTTTCCTAATTCAGTAAAAAAAATTTTGGTAGTGTGATAGGTATTACACTAAACAGGTAAATTAGTTTGGGTAGAATGGTCATTTTTATTATGTTAGCTCATCCTACCCATGAGCAATCAATGTTTTTCCAATTGTTTAGATCTAGTTTTAATTGTTTGGAAAGTGTTTTGTAGTTATGTTCATATAATTCCTCTGTTCGTTTTGGTAGATAGATCCCTAAGTGTTTTATATTGTCTGGGGTGATTTTAAATGGTGTTTCTCTTTCTATTTCTTGCTGCTGTAATGTGTTCAAAATATATATAAATGCTTACAATTTATGTGCATTTATTTTGTATCCTGCAACTTTGCTAAAGTTGTTGATTATTTCTATTAGCTTTTTAGTTAATTCTTTAGGATTTTTTAAGCAGACCATCATATGATCTGCAAAGAGTGATAGCTTAGTCTCCTCATTGCCCATTTTAATACCTTCAATTTATTTTTCTTCTCTAATTGCTACTGCTAGTGTTTCTAGTACAATGTTAAATAATAGAGGAGATAGTGGACATCCTTTTTTGACTCCTGATCTTACTGGAAAGGCTTCTAATTTATCCCCATTGCATATGATGCTTGTTGATGGTTTTAGATATATAGTGTTTATTATTTTTAGGAAAGGCCCTTCTATTCCTATACTTTCAAGTGTTTTCAATAGGAATGGGTGTTGTATTTTGTCATAGGCTTTTTCAGCATCTATTAAGACAATCATGTGGTTGTTGTTGGTTTGCTTGTTGATATGGTGAATTATGTGAATGGTTTTCCTGATGTTGTACCATTCTTGCATTCCTGGTATGAATCCCACCTGATCATAATGAGTAACCTTTGTGATCACTTACTGAAGTCTTTTTGCTAGTATTCTGTGTAAGATTTTTGCATCTATGTTCATTAAGGAGATTGGTCTGTAGTTTTTTTTTTTCTCTGTGTTTGATCTACCTGGCTTTGTGATCAGTACCATATTTGTATCATAAAAGGAATTTGGTGGAACTCCTTCTTTGCTTATTATGTCAAATAGTTTGTATAGTATTAGAATTAGTTGTTCTTTGAAGATTTGATAGAATTCACTTGTGAATCCATCTGCTCCTGGAGATTTTATCTTAAGAAGTTCTTTCATGGCTTGTTCAATTTCTTTTTCGGATATGGGATTATTTAAGTATTCTATTTCTTCTACTGTTAATCTAGGCAATTTATATTTTTGTAAATATTCATCCATCTCACCTAGATTGTTATATTTGTTACCATATAATTATGCAAAATAGTTTGTAATAATTCCCTTAATTTCCTCTTCATTAAAGGTGAGGTCTCCCTTTTCATCTTTGATACTGATGATTTGGTTTTCTTCTTTCATTTTTTTAATTAGATTGACCTGTATTTTGTCAATTTTGTTTGTTTTTTCAAAGTACTAGTTTCTAGTCTTATTTATTAATACAATAGTTCTTTTACTTTCAGTTTTATTGATTTTCCCTTTTAATTTTGGTAATCTCTAATTGGGTTATTAGCTGGGGATTTTTAATTTGTTCCATTTCTAATTTTTTAATTTTCATGCCCAGTTCATTGATCTTTGCCCTTTCTCATTTGTTAATATATGCACACAAGGATATAAATTTCCCCCTGAGTACTGCCTTGGCTGCATCCCACAGAGTTTGGTAGGATGTCTCATCATTGTCATTCTCTTCAATGAAATTGCTAATTGATTATATGATTACTTCGTTAACTAACTGGTTTTGGAGAATCATATTATTTAATTTCCAATTAGTTTTTGGTTTACCTGTCCAGGTGCCCTTACTAATTATTATTTTTTTTATCTGAGAAGGTCACATTTATTATTTCTGCCCTTTTGCATTTGTTTGTAATGTTTCTATGCCCTATTACATCGTCAATCTTTGTGAATTAACCATGTGCAGCTGAAAAGAAGTTGTATTCATTTTTATCCCTATTTATTTTTCTCCACATATCTATTAAATCTAATTTTTCTAGGACTTCATTCACCTCTCTTATCTCTTTCTTATTTATTTTTTGGTTTCATTTATCTAGATCTGAAAGAGGAATATTTAGATCTCCCACTAGTATGGTTTTACTATCTATTTCCTTCTTGAGCTCAGCCAGTTTCTCCTTTAGGAATTTGGATGCTATACCATTTGGTGCATACATGTTGAGTACTGTTATTTCCTCATTGTCTATACTGTCTTTTATCAGGATGTAATTACCTTCTCTGTCTCTTTTAATCATATCTATTTTTACTTTGCCTTTGTCAGAAATCATGATCACCACCCCTGCCTATTTTTTCCTCATTTGAAGCCCAAAAGATTTTGCTCAAGCCCTTGACCTTAAACCTGTGTATCTCTACCTGTCTCATATGTGTTTCTTGTGGTCAACATATGATAGGATTTTGGTTTCTAATCCACTCTGCTATTTGCTTCAGTTTTATGGGCGAGTTCATCCCATTCACATTCAGAGTTATAATTATTAGTTGTATATTCCCTAACATTTTGGTATCCTCTCCTAGTTCTACTCCTTCTTCTTACACTATTTCCTTTTAAACCAGTGGTTTGTTTTAGACCAGTCCCCCTTATCCCCTCCGTTGATTAACTTCCCTTTCCACCCCCTCCCTTATTATTCCCATCTTTTTATTTTTAAGGACTTATGAATACCCTCCTCCCCTTTACTCCCCTCCCTTTTTTCACCTCCCCACTCCCCTGCTCCCCTCGGTTTATCCCTTCTGACTTTCTCAGTAGGGTTAGATAGAATTCTATATCCTAATGGATATAGCTACTCTTTCCTCTCAGTATTTATTCCGCTGAGAGTAAGGTTTAAATATTACCTCTTAATGCTCTCTTCCTCTCCTTCTTATAATAGTATTCATCACCTCCCCTTCCCATGCTCTCTTTGTGTGGTATAGAATATCCTATTTTTCTTATTCATTCAAGTTTCTCTTGGTGTCCTCTACTATTAACCCCCTTTTATCCCCCACCTTGTCTCATCTTAGCTCCAACCTCTCTCTAGAAGACTAATTCTTCTAATTATTTTTATAATGAATACAGTTTTTGAAAATTACACATAACATTTCTCCATATAGGAAATCAAATAGTTTGATATTTTTAAAGCCCTTAAAGAGGCAAATTTAAAAATAAGAGTTTCCTTTCTTTCCCCTCTGATTCTTATTTATCTTTTCATGTTTTCCTTTTTTTTGTGTTTGGATATGGTACTTTCCATTTAGTCCTGGTCTCTTCTGTGCAAATACTTGGAAATCTTCTATCTTATTGAATGTCCATAATTTCCCCTAGAAGTATATAGTCAGTTCTGATGCGTAGGTGATCTTTGGTTGTAGATCCAGTTCTCTTGCCTTTCTGAATATCATACCCCAAGCCTTGCAGTCTTTGAGTTAGGAGGTTGCCAGATCCTGTGTGATCCTCATTGGTACTCCTTGATATCTGAATTGTCTCTTTCTGGCTTCTTGTAAAATTTTTTGTTTTACTTGGAAGCTCTTGAATTTGGCTATTATATTCCTGGGGGTTAACTTTTAAGGGTTTAGTGTAGAGGGTGATCTATGGATCCTTTCAATGTCTATATTACCATCTTGTTGTAGAACTTCAGGGCAGTTTTGCTGAATAATTTCTTTTAGTATAGAGTCCAAATTTCAATTAATTTCTTCTTTTTCAGGAGGACTAATGATTCTCAAATAGTCTCTTCTAGACCTGTTTTTTTTTTATCTATCATATTCTCAGTGAGATGTTTCATGTTTCCTTCTATTTCTTCAGTCTTTTGCGTTTGGTTTATTAATTCTTGTTATCTTGTGAGATCATTGGCTTCTAATTGCCCAATTCTAGCCTTTAGAGACTGGTTTTCGGCCAAAATCTTTTGGTTTTCCTTTTCAATCTAGTCTATCTGGTTCCTCAAGTCTTCCAGGTGGTCATTTTTGGTCTTCAATTTGGTGATCTATTCATTTGATTTCTAAGCCTCACTTCCCAATTGCGAAATTCTGCCTTTTAAACTGTTATTTTCTTGTCAGATCTCTTCTATCTTTCTCATGATTTCAGATTTGAACTCTTCAAGATCTCATGACCCTGAATTAGGAAAAACTATAACAAAGTTCAACTGGAATAACAACAGATCAAGAATATCAAGGGAAATAATGAAAAAAAATGAGAAGGAAGGTGGCCTAGCAGTACCAGATATTAAACTGTACTATAAATGACAGTGGTCATCAAAACGGTACAGTACTGGCTAAGAGACAGAAGGGAGGATTAGTGGAATAGACTTGGGATAAATGACATCAGCAAGACAGTGTATGATAAACACAAAGGGCCCAACTTTTGGGACAAAAATCCACTATTTGACAAAAACTGCTGGGAAATTTGGAAAACAATATGGGAGAGATTAGGGTTAGATCAACATCAAAGAGGGAAACTATAAATAAGTTCAGTGAACATAGAATAGTTTACTCATCAAATCTCTTGGAAAAGAAAGATTTTAAAATCAAGCAAGAATTAGAGAAAAATTACAAAATGTAAAATAAATGATTTTGATTATATCAAACAAAAAAACTTTTTTACAAACAAAAACAATGTAGCCAAAATCAGAAGGGAAAAAACAAATTGGGAAAAATCTTTATAACAAAAAACTCTGACAGGGGTTTAATTACTCAAATATACAAGGAGTTAAACCAGTTGTATAAAAAATCAAGCCATTCCCCAATTGATAAATGGGCAAGAGACATGACAGGCAACTTTCTGATAAAGAAATCAAAAGTATCAATAAGCACATGAGAAAGTGTTCTAAATATCTAATAATTAGAGAAATGCCAATCAAAACAACTCTGAGGTATCACCTCACACCAAGCAGATTGGCTAAAATGAAAGAAGGGGAGAGTAATGAATGCTGGAGGGGATATGGCAAAACTGGGACATTAATGCATTGCTGGTGGAATTGTGAACTGATCCAACCATTCTTGCTGGCAATTTGGACCTATGCTCAAAAGGCTATAAAAGAATTTCTGCCCTTTGATCCAACCATACCATTGTTGAGTTTGTACCCCAAAGAGATCATAGATAAACAGACTTGTATGAAAATATTTATAGCTGAGCTTTTTGTGGTGGCAAAAAACTGGAAAATGAAGGTATGCTCTTCAATTGGGGAATGGCTGAACAAATTGTGGTATATGTTGGGATTGAAATACTATTGTGCTCAAAGGAATAATAAACTGGAGGAATTCCATGTGAACTGGAAAGACCTCCAGGAATTGATGCAAGGTTTAACTAAAATTCTGTGTTGGCTATAAAATATTCCATTACTGTTCCAACCCTCACCAACCTTATCTTTTCTGAACTCCTTAAGGACTGATAGTCTACAATACATAATGAAACCCTTAATTAGAGACTTTTTCTAATTTTCATGTGAATTTTTTTTCTTTCAACTAACTTACATAATCTGAACTTATTTTTTCAATATAAAGAATGATTGTAGCAGACAAATGAATTCAATGCAACCAGATGTAGCCTAAGATGATTCTTTGTGCATCAGATAAAATCATATGAAGGGATAAGGAGTCTCAAAAGGACCAAAAAGAAGCTAACACAGATTTCCGGGATTTGGAGATTGATTATGAGAGAGTGGAAATTTGGTAGGCAAATGTAACATCTGAAAGATACATGTATTATAACAGTACAATGAGCCTCTGAAAACCAAGGTTCTAGTTCTGTCACTACATTAAGTTTCCTATGTGACTTTGAATAAGGTGCTAAGCTTCTTTTCATTTCCATTTTCTCATCAGTAAATTCATATATTTGTCCTATATCAGAGATATCAGTGTCCCACTAGGGGCATGAAACCCCTCAAATGTAATTGATAATTGTTTAACAAAATAAAAATAAAATGCCACATACATAATTTTTATTTATCATTTTCCTAGTGAATATGTGGTCCACAGGGATCAGTTTTTACGTGATTTAATACCATTGATCTAAGATGATCCAGTTCCCATTAGGTTCTAATGTCACATGACCCTATAATGAAAAAGAAAAGCATATTTTGAATTATTTGAGTTAATGAGGTATAGCAAGAAAAAGAAAGATGGCGTTCAATTTGCAAAACATCAACTTTGGAACAAATTAATGACTGGACATTATTGGTTAATTAGAAAACCTGATCTTTTTAGGATAATAAGGCATCCTATACATATATCAACTTTGTATCTGCTACCCTGTCTGGTTTCAACTCAACAGAACAAGATTATCCTATGCTGGTCCTCCTACGTGCCCTATCAAACCTCATTTCCATCACCATTCCTGTTTTCCTGCCTTATTTTGTGTGCTGTCTCTTCCAATATATTGTAAACTAATGATGGGCAGAGATTTTATTTTTATTAATTGTATGTCCAGAATTTAGCACAGTGCCTAACACATCATAAGAACTTAATAACCATTTATTGAATTTGATACTTGGTTTGCATTATATTTTACCTTTCACCACTGAGACCATGCACTACAACACTGAGATATATAAAAATAAATATAAATGTAAAAGTGTGTGTACCATTCAGATTGCTGACCTATATATTTATCACAAAAAAGAGAAGGATCTATTGAAAAAAACTTCTGTTTATTCTCATCTTCTTTATACCACATAATTTTCAAGCCAATCATACAACTAGTTGTCATTATTGAAATGGAAACATTTGCCTCCAAATATTTTAAGTGAATAAATCTATAGAAACTTGGTTAAGCTTAACAAGCCTTTTAGAATTTTGAATTCACATAACAGACATATTTTGTTTTGTTTTGTTTTTCTAGACATTTTAAGAAAAATGTAAGCAGTGTTAACAAGGAATCATAATAGGATTAATCTTATTTAGGTATTATCTCTCTAAAATTTAAATATAAAACTCATTATAACTCCAATCAATTCCTTTTTGTTTATTTCTCCTATGAGTCCATATCACTTGATAAGCTCAGTTTATTTGCAAAATGTACAATAACAGTGAAAAAATAAGAATAGTGATAGTAAGGGCAAGAAGACTTCAGAAGTATTCTATAGTCTTAATATGAATTTAAAGAGCTCTTTAATTTACAACAACATATTTCACAGTCACATTAAACAAATTATCAAGATGTATTTGTAAATGGCAGAACATATTCAGGGTACCAAGATCCATCATGAATTTTTTATTCAATCAGTAATTACGAAGTCATACAGAAAACATGATTTGCATACTTTAAAACTTGTACTCATAAAAATAATAATCATATATACACATATATTATTTTATAATATTGTCTCCTTATAAAATAATGAATTATACATAATATGGTATAAAATTTTATTGAATACTTTTAAATGTGTGATAAATATAGCATTAATTTCTTCTTTATGATTAGTTGGAGATCTCTCTGCCCTCCGTGACTTATTTATCTTGGGTTCCATTATTACTAACTCACAAAATACATTGCATCCTGTTGTAAATAACTACTAAATGAGGTATTTTAACCATTCTGGAAAACAATTTGTAACCACATCCAAAGAGTTATAAAACTATGCATAGCCTTTCACTCAGCAATACCACTACTAGGACTATATACAAAGAGATCAAAAATAGGGGGAAATGGCCTACCTACACAAATATATTTATGGCAGCTTTTTGTGGTGGCAAAGAATTAGAAACTGAAAGGATATCCATCAACAGAGGAATGGTTGAGCAAGTCATTGGCATGTGATTGTAATAGAATACTGTTGCATCATAAGAAATGATAAACAAGACAATAATCACAATCTTAGTTAAGACATATGAAATGATTCAAAGTGAAGTGAGCATAATGAGGAAAACATTGTACAAAATTGGGGCAATAAAATACAATGACCAACTGTGAATAACTTAATTATATCCAGCAATATAAAGATCCACAACAACTCCAAAGAACTCATGATGGAAAAGGCCCTCATTGAAGAAACTGATGGAGTCTGAATGAAGATTGAAGCTTCAATTGAAACATGGAAATGTGTACTGCATGATAGCATAAGTATAACATATTATCTGCCATCTTGTAGAGGAGAGGGGAAAAGAAAGAGAACATTCTAGCAAATTGTTATAAAATAATTATTAAAAATTTTATCTATATGTAACTGGGAAAATATAACAAAGAAAAATGAGCAGCCCAGATTAACAAAAAAATAATATAATACTTCAACAACTATTTCAGAAAAAGAAATTTAAAAATCATTCAATGATTTCCCTATGAAAAAAGCTTCAGGTCCAGATGGATTGACTAATGAATTCTACCAAAGGAAGATAATAATTAATTCTCATATTATATTAGCTATTTGGGAAAAATGAAGAAGAAATTAAATCAAAATCTTAATGAAACAAATATGGTGCTATTATCTAAACTAGAAAGAAAAAATAAACAATAGAGAAAGAAAACTATAAATCAATCTCCACAATGAATCTTGGTTAAAAAATTGCAAAAAATGTTAACAAGGAAATTTAAGCAATATATCTTAAGAATTCTATTTTATTACCATGTGAGTTTTATACCAGTAATGCAGGAATGGTTTAATATTAGGAGAACTATAAGCATAATTGGCCATATCAATAAGAAGATAAAAAACTGCAAGACTATATCCATCGATGCAGAAAAAGCTTTTGACAAAATACAGTAACCTCTCCTATTAAAAAGACTAAATAGCATTGTGATAAATTTAATAATCCTTAACATTATAAATAGCATCTATTTAAAAATTCAGCAAATATCTTCAATAATGTAGATAAGTAGAAAACTTCCCAATAAGATCAGGAGTAAAGCAAGGATGCCCATTATCACCACTACTATTTAATATTGTACTAGAAATGCTCTATACTAATAAGAGAAGAAATTGGAGGAACTACAATGGACAATGAAGAAATAAAGCTATCATTCTTTGCAAATGATATGATGGTATATTAAGAGAATTCTAGATAATCAGTCAAAAAATAATAAAAAAATGAACAACTTTAGAAAAATTGTAGGATATGAAATAAATCTACTTAAATCATCAATATTTCTCTATACTATCAATTAAGTCCAACAGTAAAAGATAGAAGGAGAAATCTCATTTGAGATAAATGTAGATAATATAATATACCTGGGACTCTAACTGGTCTAGCCAAAACCAACAACTATACAAGTAAAATACAATTTTTTTTTGCTCAAATAAAATCAGACCTAAACAACTCTAAAATTATGATTTGGTCATGAGTAGACTGAACCAATATAACAAAAATGACAATTCTACCTAAAATCATTTAACTATTCCATTCAATACCGATGAAACTAACCAAAATTATTTCACAGAGATTCCAAAAATAATAACAAAAGTCATCGTAAGAACAAAAAGCCAGGAATATCAAGGAAATTAATGTAAAAAAATGTAGGAAGATGGTGTAACAATATTAGCTCTCGAACTGCATTAGAAAGCAGCAAGCATCAAAATAATCTATCACTGGCTAAAAGAGTACATTAGTGGTTCAGTGGAACAATAGTAAATGACCATACTAACCTGGTGTTTGACAAATTCAAAGATTCAAGCTTTTGGAAGAACTCACTATTCAACAAAAATTCTTGGGAAAATTGGAAAGTAGTATTAAAGAAACTAAGCATAGACCCATATTTCATTCCATATACCAGCATAAAGTCATAATGGATATAAAATTTAGAAATAAAGTGTGATACCATGAATAAGTTAGGGTATTACAAATAGATTACCTCTCATCCCTATAAATAAGGAAATAATTTATGGGCAAGCAACATAGAGAGAACATTATAAGATGTAATATAGATAATTTTGACTACATTGAATTGAACGAGTTTTGCACAAACACAACCAATGCAACCAATGTTAGGGAAACCAAAAAAAATGGGAAAAATTATAACAAGTGTCCCTGAGAAGTGCGTAATGTCTCAAATATATAAAGAACTGAGTCAAGTTTAAAATAATGCAAACCATTCTCCAATTGACACATGGTCAAAGAATATGAACAGGCAGTTCTCAGATGAAGAAATTTAAACTATTTAGTCATATAAAAATGCTCCAAAACACTATTAATTAGAGAAATGCAAATTACAACAACTCTGAGGTACCACCTCATAACTATCACACTGGATAATATGACAAAAAGTATTAAATGTTTGAGATAATGTGGGAAAATTGGTACACTAATACACTGTTGGAGTAGTGAAGCGATACAACCATTCTAGAGAACAATCTAGCACCAGGTTTAAAGGGCCATAAAGCTATGTATATCCTTTGGCACAGTTGTAGCACTACTGCATGTACAATTGGAAATCTTGTACCTTTGAACTACATTACTCAGGAGCCAAATTTACCTCCTGTCTATGTCAGCCTGCAAGGACAAGAAGTCAATGGGCTCCTGGGTAATGTAGTACAAGGGTCCAAGATTTCCAATTACACAATGTATAACCAAAAGACATAAAAGAAAGGAGGAAAGAATGTACTTTTACAAAGATGTTTGTGGCAGTTTTTATTCTGATGGCAAATAATTGGAAATTGAAGTGATTTATATGAATTGGGGAATGGCTAAACAAGGTATGGCATATGTTTGTAATGATACTATTGTACCCTAAGAAATGACACATAAGGAAATCATACACACATACACAAACACGACCTGAAAAGACATATCAGTGATTCCCAAAGTGGGCACCACTGCCCCCTGGTGGGTGCTACAGAGATCCAGGGAGGCGGTGATGGCCACAGGTCTATTTGGGATTTCGAATATTTTAACTTTTTTTGTATTACATTCTATTCTGAGTTCAGTAAATAGTTTCATAATTTCAAAGTTCAATGTTTCTAATTTACACCTTTCTTTACCATATTTTATGAAAAAGGTAGAAACGTTAATGCATATATCTTTCCTATTAATTGCTATTAAAATTTTTAAAAATACTTTCCAGGGGCACTAAGTAATATTTATTTTTCTGGAAAGGGGATGGTATGCCAAAAAAGTTTGGGAACCACTGATTTATATGAAATGATGGAAAGTAAAGTGAACAGTTAACAAGGAGAATATTGTACACATCAACAGCAATAGAGTGCAATGAACACCTGTAAATGATTTAACTATTATTAGGTTGCAAGGATCCAAGACAACTCCATAGGCCTCATAATGGAAAAAAAGATATCCACCACCATAAAGGGAATTGATAAAGTCTGAATCTGATTGAAGCACACCATTTTTCACTTCATTTCCTTCATGATTTTTTTCCTTATCTAAGTGATGTCTTCTTTCATAATGTGACTGGCATAGAAATATACTTTGCATGTTTGCACATGTATTACCTATATCACATTACCTGTCATCTTGGGGAAGAGGAAAGGAAGGGAGGGAGAAAGAGCCCATGAAACACAAAATGTAAAAAAAAATAATATTACAAACTATATCTACATAAAATTTAGGATATATGCATATCTGTATATCTATACATATCTATATACATATCTATATCTATCTAGTTATAGCTATATTAGCCTCTCTAGATATATCTATATAGTTATATCTATACACACACACACACACACACACACACACACACACACACACACACACACACACACACATATATATATATATATAAATGTGTATGACTTGGTTCTTGTTGGTACTGGATGGAGAAAATGTTGGGAATATGAATAGGGAAAGGAGGCCAGGGAATTCCAAATGTGATAGGGCAATCTCTTGTATAAATATTCTAGTTATGTTCTGGAACAGATAAGGGTTTGGGAGACAAAGAGGAAAATAAATCCATCAATAATATTATTTTCTCCACTATATAAGAAAATAGAACGAAGTGTTCTTTTTTTTCCTGGATATAAATGTATAATTCCAATGCAAAACTTTATCAAGCGTGGGGCAGCTGGGTAGCTCAGTGGAGTAAGAGTCAGGCCTAGAGACAGGAGGTCCTAGGTTCAAACCCGGCCTCAGCCACTTCCCAGCTGTGTGACCCTGGGCAAGTCACTTGGCCCCCATTGCACACCCTTACCACTCTTCCACCTATGAGACAATACACCAAAGTTAAGGGTCTAAAAAAAAAAAAAAAACAAAAAAACTTTATCAAGCATGTTGTTTGTGAAACATTCCTTAAAAACAGTAAAATATAAAATATAAAATAACTGAAACTTGTGTAAATCTTTAAGTTTCCCAATGTAGCATACATACATAATTTAATTTGATCTCTAACAAGATTAGAGTTAAAGTTAAGGTCAGAGTTGGAGTAAAGTGTGATTTATACAAAGATATTGCTCTAAAAGAGAATGATCTCACTGATTTAAAATTTTCGGAAAAATATCTTGGGAAAAAAGATCCGTGGAGAAAATGTGTTTGCTCTCAAACTGAAGCATAATTAACATGAAATGCTGGAAAAATTTACAAGAATGATAAGGAAATGATAAAAGAATATCTACTGTAACTGTTCATTATGAGTGTATAAGCAGACTCAGATAGACCACATCCCAAAAATTTGCTGAATTAAAAGATAGTTTAAAAAATATTTTTGTAAAATGGCACAGATTCCAATCAATTATCAACATTTACTTTTAACTTTTAAAAAAATTATCTTTATTTTATTCCAGTAAAACATTTACACAGAAGTATTTCAAAATTACATAATTCATGTTGTCTCCCTCCCCTCTTCCCTACTGCCTCTCAGAGGGAATTATCATCATTTAATAAGTGCCTACTATGTGCTTCAAGAATGGAAACTAGCAAATGTTCTGATTTTCAACATCTGCTTCAATAACTGCAGCAGTGGCTTCTTCTCTAATCCAACTTTTGCTCTCATCCTCAGGGATTTCACCAAACAGATTAGTGTTATCTCAAACACCTAAATCTTCTAAATGCTCAGTTCCTGCAATTCATTCACTCTGTCTCAGTTGTACCAGCGATGGTCATAATTTTGATCTTAATTTTGCCCAAACTATCTACTTTCATGGCTAAAAATTACAAAATCCCTTTATTACATAATAAAATTGTTCCATTTTTCTCAGTGCCATGCCCTTTCTAATCCTAATCTATATTTCCACTGAAAGATCAATCCTTCTTTATATTCTTTAGAGAAATCCCAAGCCATAGACTCTATAGCTATCCAGTTTAACTCTACACTGTCAATTACTCTTGAATCCATACCCCTCTCCTGTCAATACACTATTATTGCTTGGTGGGGCCCAACTCCCAAATCTCAAATCAATATTACTCTCACTATCTCCCTCTTCTCCTACTCACATGTGGTTGGACCTCGAAGAAATAATTCAACTAAGCCAATTATATTCAATATAAATTTATTGTATTGAATTTCCAAATGTATCCTCCTCAGTCAAGACTATTCATTTATCTTTTCCTAATGGTCTATTTGTCTCACTCCCAACAGGTGGTATTTTAAATCATTTTATTCTACAAGATTTTCATATCACTTCCACCCACTCTCATCCTTTCAGCTGAAGAGTTCACTTCATATTTGAAACTGTTTCTGATTCTCTTCTTGTTTACTCAAGTTAGTGGTGGAGAGATGACCCATCTAATAAAATATACTTTTCCCACATGTATCCTTGTTCCTCTTTCCTCTCATCTTCTCAAGGAAAATGTCTCCATAAAAATCTCCCTCATACTCTTTAATTATTTCCTTGTGTACTGTGTCCTTTCTTGTTGCCAATAAAATTCCACGTCTCTATTTGAGGACTGGGAGAAGAATCTCATTAACTCTTCTGTCTCTTCAAATTATCCTTATATGTCTCTTTTCCCTTTCACAGTGAAATTTATAGAAAAAATATCTAAAATTTATACCCTATTTATCCTCCATAAGACTAATTTCATAGCCTTTTAATCATTCTCTTCATCTCTCCAGTAAATTCCCTTCACCATTAAATATTCCAGATTGCTGCCAGAGTGCTTTTCCTAAAGACCATGTCTAACCACATCATTTGCCTACTCAGTAAACTCCATTGTCTCCTTAATGGTGGCATGGTGATCTGGAAGCTAAATTTACAGGAAGGAATTTATTGGGCAAGTTGACCAGAGTGTGAGATTTTTAAATTGGGTAGGGTAATAAAGACCTAGATTAATATTTCCTTTCCTTCCTGCCTCCTTTGTGTTTAACATGGTGCTTATTTGAAGCTTGATCAAAGCTATTCAAAGTCACATCAAAGTAAGCTCTGGCAGCTAGTGGACTGAATGACCAAAATAATATTCCAGTGAATCTCAAGAGAAATAAAGGCTTTATATCATTTTGAATCATACCAAATGTGGGTTGAAGCAGGTCAAAGTGGAAACAAAATATTTCCATTACTGCTAACCTTCAATATAAAAAGAAGCATGACCAAAAATACTGGATCAAAGTCTTAGCAATTTTGTGACTATAATATTCTGTCAAAATCAAATGTGCCTTTTCATTGCTCATATGAAATCCATTTTTTTGCTGAGAAAAATGCAAGCTTCCTACTTTTAGTAGTGTTTTAGGACTATTGTGTAAAGTGATGAAAGAGCATTTATGAAGGAAAGTGGGTGGGCCACTGCTGCAGGAAGAAAATCCAGAACAAATTTCTCACTTGACAAAGTTCTGAAGGACATCTTTAAAAGGTAAAGAGTGCACAGCATTACTGGCTAATAATAGCTTGTATGCTGGTATGGTAGCCACTTGGAAAAGATGTCTGTTACAATTAAATTGGTTGACCTATGAGAGGTGAAAATCTAGGCACATTTCACTGATTTCATTACAGATAACAAGAGCACAGGGCAAAGACTTTATGAAACTATCCTTTCAATGATTGAGAAATATAAAATCAACATTCCTGACAGTTAAGGCTAAGGGTATGAAAATAATGCTAAAATGAAAGGGTAGAAAAGGGTAAGCAGGCAAGAATTCTCTCACTAAACTGAACAGCCTTTTGTAGTCCCTAAAGAATTCATTCATTAAAAGTCATTTCATTTCAGCCTTCACATTTTTTTAATGTATACATAAAGAATATGTCCTGTTTAACTCCTTTATTTCCACCTTACCTGATACTACTTGTGTGTCTCTTCCTCATTCTGATTCCTAGGAAAATGTCATTTATTTCTGGTGTTATTTTCAGTTGTGATTCTTCATAACCCCATTTAGAGTTTTCTTGGAAAAAAATACCTGAATATTTACCATTTCCTTCTCTGTCTATCTCATTTCACAGATGAAGAACCAGAGTCAAATAGGGTTAAGTGACTTACTCTGGTCATACTAGTCAGTGTCTGAGGCTGATCCACTGTCACCTACCACAGAGCTAGCCCTAAGACAAGGTCATGATATAGACTTTATTTAACTACAATTCTCCCAGATCATGTAAATATTGCTTTACACTTTAATATATATTTTAATCTCCTCCATAATTAACTTTTCCTCATCTACCTACATTTTCCATTTTCTTTTTCTCCCTTGTTCATTCTGTTCATCTAGCAATAACCAGATAACTCTATTCTCCTTCACAAATAAATTAGTGAAAAAAGTTATCTACAATGCTAGACTCAAGCTATATATCATCCATTCTTTCCTCACCTCCTAGCAATGAGGTTTATTCTCCCCAGAACTCTTAACAAAACTCATCCCTCAAAGGGTGTCAATGCTGTACTAATTGACAAATCCAATGGCCATTTCTCAATTGTTAAATTATCTTTCTCCTTGCTCTCTATAGCTCCTAGATTATTGGCAAACTTCTTCTACTATTCTTTTCCTTTAGCATCAGAGACACTATACATCATTATGAAAAAAAGGAAAGGAAAAAACATTAATATGGTGCCTATTATGTGGTAGGCAACATGCTAATTTTTTTAAATATGATTTCATCCTCATAACAACACTGAAAAGTGCTATTGTTATCCCCATTTTACAGTTGAGGAAATTGAGGCAATAGGGTTTAAAAATGTAACCTTTTAATATGTATCACCCAGTAGCCAGTAATGATGATGATGATATTAATAATATTAATGATAATAATAATAATAGAACACAGGTATTTGACTCCAAGCTCAGTGATATATCTATTGAGAAGTTTAATAGACAGACAAATAAAGAAACTTAGTAGTACATGGAATTGAAATAACTTCTTTGACCTTGAAAAGAATTAAGAAATTGAATTAGACAATGTAATTCAGAATACCCAAAATAAAACAAACAAAAAAGTTCCTACACAGTGCTCATCCCTTTTCCCTGCAAGAAAAAAAAAAGACCCTTTAGGACCTAATTTCCTCTAATCACCTGTCTCCTATATCTCTTACATCTCTTTCTTTAATTATAATAAAATGTACATTTTACTCATCTTTATGTCATGTGTAGCCTTAAATTCTTTGTAGAATTTTATGTGAACTAAAATGACTGGTTAAGCATGATAATGCTTCTGAATTAATATTGGGGAGGTACAACAACAGAGAATTAGGAAAGGAACACAGGTGGCTACATTCAAGTGTCCACTTCAATGGGAGTCAGCATCAGTTTTCCTTGCATTTTTCACTGTTATCTCTTAATTATTTTATTGTATTTACTTTTAGTAGTAGTACTTAACTCACAGGGATATTGTGAGATCCATGTGAGTTAGTGTATGCAATGTACTCTACAAAATTAAAGCACTCATTTCACAGGTCTTAGCTCAAGATGATTTAAAAAAATAATAAAAACATATTTTTGTTCTGAACTTTCATTCTGGAAAAATAAAGTGGGTATTTCATATGTACCAAATGGAAAAATGGGATGATACATCAACCTGGAGATCTCTATCATTATAGAAATCATTCATAGAATTTGAATACCTAGGATACAGTAGACTTTGATGTTTCAGTGGGCCTTTTATCTTGCTGATAATGGCACTCCTCTCATCAGTGCAGATCAAGAACCATGAAAATCTCATTCTATGTGATCCTTGAATATGACCTCCCATGAATCCTTCATAAAAGATCCTGTAATGTGTTAGTGCACACTTCTGTGGGAATAAACCTCAAAGTTCCTTATATTGTGTGCAAAATAACTGTTTTTGATGGCCCTCATCATATGATCATCCCAATCATATAATTGGATAATGGATAGAAAAAAGTCCAAAACTAAATTCTTCTACCCATAGGCATCTACTCTAATATGGCTATTTGAATAACAATTCAGGCAATGAATATTGGAAATGTATAACTTCTGTGAAATCAACCTCCATCTCACAAAAATGTTATAAGATTTACAGAATATATATGTATGCATGTGTGTTTCTGTATGTGTATATATATATATGTTATATATATATATGTATATATGTTATATACACACAGACACACACACACACACACATGCAAAATGCACAATGGCACAGTAGAAAAACTTTGCCTTGTAATAAAGAAGATATGAATTCACTTTCTGCCTCTGCTATATATCAGCTGTATGACTATCGATTCCTTGGTCTCAAACAACTATAATTCTTTAAGTTACAAATTGCTGATCTGCACTGAGGTAGAGCTTTCCTATACTAGGAATTTTTTATATTAATGAAAACATGGCTCTATACCTAAAGTAGATTTTATTCTACAAATACATGTATTAAATAATGTATTTAGTAACTGAAATATATATATATATACATTTATGTGTGTATACCTCAGCATTTATGTATGTATACACGTATTTATACATATATACCTGTTGATGTATATGTGTAACTACTACTTACTAATTGTTATTCATCTGTAATTATTGCTGTATATATTTACACATTAACATGGAAAAAAACATAGTTGAGGAAAAATGTATAACTCTAGAATAAATTGTAATTAATAAGTAGACTTGCATATTCTTTACCTTTGAAAGTTTGTCCTTCCCAACTTTGCTATTATTAATGAATGTTTTTTCTTGAATCTTTTCCTCAGCCTTGATAGAATTGTTTTCTTTATACCAAGTGCTTTGTCATCATTTTTTTCAGAATCACCCAAATTGCTTGAGGAAAGTTAAAAAGTTTTCTTTTAAAAAAAGATTTTGGACTTGATATGGAAAGTCCCTGAGGGGAAGGGAAGGGGACAATGGAAATGCCCCAGGATATGTGAGGACACTCACCTCACATACAATACCTAAGGAAAATAATATTCAGTTTTGACAGATGGCCATAAATATCATCTATAAAGATATGTATTTAATTTAGTCAAATATCTATGTGTATGCATATGCATTTATATCACTCTATTTCTACCTTTATATATGAGCACATGCATATGCATAGAGAATATGTGCATTTTTTCTTTCTGCTACCAAGTTCTGATAGAGAATATTAATTACTCTCCCTGAGCACACTCTCTTGTGAATTCATGCACTATGGAGGGAAAAAAGTATGCATTGAATTTGGAGTCAGAAAATTTGAATTCAAGTTTTGGTGAAAAGGTCCCTTGACTTTTAGAATTTATATCATCATCTATAAAATATCTTCTAAGTCATTATGTTGTTGCAAGAATGAAGATTATGTATAAACAAAAGCTGTTTAGTTGGCTTCCGGCAATCATTCCTCACTTTTCGTGTAGTATATACCACCCTCCAAATATGTCAACATTTATATCCAGGGGAGGCAGCTAAATGACTCAGTGAATAAAAAACTGGGATTGGTGATGGGAGATCCTAGGTTCAAGTATGGCCTATGACATTTCCTAGCTGTGTGACCCTAATTAAATCATTAAACCTCAACTGCCTAGCCCTTACCACTCTTCTGCCTTGGAACCCATACGTAGTATCAATTCTAAGAAAGAAGATAAAGGTTTGACAAAATAGATTTATATATATATATATATATATATATTTTTTTTTTAGTTTGAAGGACTTCAGCGTTCACATCATCCAAACCTCTTTTTTTTAAATGACAATAAAATATAATATTGTTATATTTGTGGCAAACCTCTTTTTTTTTAAATGACAATAAAATATAATATTGTTATATTTGTGGCAACGAGGAAGTACTATTTAGTGGAATTCTACATCCTAAACTAGGATTCTGATCCACTGATCAACACAAATCTGAAAGGACATTAGCAGTTGGTTGATAAATCCCCTGGCTATATAACAAGGGATACTGACTTCTTTTTCATCAGCTCTCCTAACCAATTAAATTAGAGGTTAAGAAACTATGGTCACCACATCTAGAAAGGGTATCAGATCACCAGGGATATGATTGATAGGCCTGCAGTAGAAGGTGGGTAAGAGGGAGGCTTATACCTACTTTATCAATTTAGAAAGCAGAATTAACATGTTTGAGGCCATGCTTCCAGCACAAAAAAATCTAGATTATTATATCTGACAGTGATTTGGTTATTATATCTGGCAATTATGGTCATGTAAGCTGGAAAGCAGGCAATGGCTTACAGAAATAGGATATTATGTATTATTTGGGTTAGAAAAGTTAGATTTTTATGAGGAAAACACCTTATAAACTTTAATATACATTTTTTTCTTTGAGAGCCAGGTCCAGAGACAGGAAGTCCTGGCTTCAAACTTGACCACGAGCAAGTCACTTAACCCCCCTTGCCTAGTCCTTACCACTCTTTTGCCTTGGAGCCAATACACAGTATTGATGTTAAAACAGAAGATAAGGGTTTAAAATATATACACTTTTCCTGAACTGTTATAAGAGATTTTGAAGGTCTTCTAATTTAATCCTCTCAATTTACAGATGAGAAGAGGGAAGCATAGAAAGATTAAAAATTTCCCTAGATTACAGAGTCATTAAGTGACTCATGCCTTTAGATACTAGACCTTATATTCCTTCTGGTATGCTTTTTATTAACCTTTATTTTTTAATTCAGTTTTTTAGTTCTGAATTCTCTACTCCATTTAATAAGAAAACAATTTAATAAGAAAGCAATGAAAACAAAACATAATTAAGAAAAGCAAATTGCTACATTAACAATGTGATATATGTATATACATATATACACACATGAAGGTATGTTTCAAATTGTACTTTTATAAATGTATTTTATTATAAATTTTTATTTTTTCCAGATTATATGCCAATACAATTTTAATTTTACATTTTGCAATTCATTTTTTCTTTCTCTTCCATCTCTTCCTCTCCCCATATGATAGGTATTTCCATGTTTGTCATGTGAAGACTCATACTGATTACACTAGAGAAAAATTCATGGAGGAATTAATAGTATTGTTTCAATTTGCATTCAGACTATCTGTTTCTTGTATGCTGAAAGATATTTTAGGTCATGAATTTCTTGGGATTTTCCTCATTGCCTTATTGATAGCAGTCAAGCCATTTTACAGTTTATCATCATACATTATTTTTACTCTGCACAGTATTTTTACTTTGCAACATATAAGCTTTCCCAGGTTTTTTTGTGATTTTTTCATTTCTTATGACACAATAGTATTATGATTCGATCGTAGATCACAATTTGTTCAGCCATTCCCCATATGATGGACATATTTTCTGTTTCTAGTCCTTTGCCACCACTAAAAGAGCTGATATAAATATTTTTGAACAGGTAGATTTTCTCCCTAACTTTAATCTCTTTGGGATATAAATTAACAGTGGTTTTGGTGGGTCAAAGAGGCATGGTTCACATTACTTTCAAGAATGGTTATCAGTTATAGCCTTTATTTTTACATTATTTTTACATCTCTGCTTGATACACTGTCCAAAACGAAATCTCTTTCAACAAAGGTTTAAAAAATAAAGCGGCAAAAAAGTTCAGGAAAAGCAAGCAACAGATCTATTTCTAATAGCATATGCAGAATTCTACTTGCAAAGCCCCCATTTCCTCTTAAGGAGTAAGGTACATTTTCTCAACTCTTCTCTGTGTCTAACATAAATCTTTATAAATATATAATATTGGGGATTAGTGTTGTTGTATTTGTTGTTATATTGTTGCAGAAATTGCATGTTGTCTTCTTGCTTCTTTATCTTTCATCAGTTCACATATGCCTTCTCATACTTTTCTGAATCTCATGTAACACAGTGATGTTCAATTGTTTTCATCATTATTATTTAATAACTCCCAAAGGACATCTACTTAATTTCTATTTCTCTACTGTAAAATGCATATAAATATTTTGGGATCATATAATACTTACCTTTGCGACTTCCTCAGTAACTAATATAGTCACATATGATAGAACTTATTTGAACCTGTAATAGTAATGGAGCTAATCATAGTATCAGTGTGACATCTACACAGCAAAGAGGATAATGCAAGTAGCCAAGTTGTCAGAGCCTTCTACCACAATTTGAAGTTAATGCCCACAAAATCACAACCTACTACACACTTATAAGTCAGAAGCAGAATGAAGGGATACTGACAAAAATAGGCTTCCATCTTTTTCAGAGATTCTATATGCAGCTTCAGGGCTGTTGATAGTCAATGTAGACCTTAAAAATCTGGTTCAGGAAAAGTGATCAAAGTAGCATGGGAGGAAAGCTAATGTTTCCAACCACTATATGTTGCAAAGATCATAGTGACTGAAAGAGGATAAGAGGAAAATTGAAAAAAAGAGCTCTACAGATGAAGAAATTTCATTAGTTGTATATATGAAAGTGAGTGAGGCAGGAAGGTGGGAAGCAGCAAGAAGTTAGCCCTGGCTATGAATTGAGATCTTTTAAAGAAACTTTTGAAAACATTTGACCGAGATCCTAATGTAGTATACAATTCTCTCCCTCATTTTTCAATTGACCCTCCTCTAGTATATAATTTGAAAGAACATTTGTGAAAGATCAGAGTCAATCTTCAATATTTAACCTGAATCTTGAGTTTCTGAGTTTCTTTTGGTTCTATTTTGAGAATAGATTGTATCCATAGTAGAGGAAAGGAACAGGATAACAGAAGAAATGGGATATATGCTGAAACAATGTAAAAGCAACAGTATAAGGGATCCCATTCTGTCCAATATTCATATCTTTAACTTAATATCTGGATTTAGTGCATTAAATGGTCTTTTATCAGTCTTCATCTTTCTTAGCCTATTTGCCTAATTGCCTTTGACAATGTTGAGTGCCTTCTCCTGGCTATGTCTTCTTTCCTCTCCAGGTTTTTGTTTCTGTTTTCTACTAATTTTCTCCCACTTTTAGGACTATGCCTTCTCAGTCAGCTTTTCTGATTCTTAACCCAGGTCATGGCAAATAAATGTTTGTCCCTAAAGGATATTTTTAAAGTTTTTCTATTCCCTCTATACTCTCTCACTTGGTGATCTCCTCAGCTCTCATGGGTTCAGTTATCTCTATGCAGAGATTTCCTAGATCCATGTGTTCAGCCCTAATCATTCTCCTATTTCATATCATCAGTCGATTCTTAGATTTTTAAAGCTATATGTCCCATAAGCATATAAAGCTCAGCATGCTCCAAATTACACTTATCATATTCACCACCACCCCCATCACCTTTTCTGAACTTCCATACTTTTTGTCAAGGACACAACTAAATCCTTATTCACTTAGACTGGTAATCTCATTATTAGCCTTAACAACTTTTACTCCACATAGGCACCCTTTGATCAATTCAAGTCACTTCATTCTGCATCAGACATAGGCAGCCTTTGATCAATTCACGTCACTTCATTCTACATCAGACATTTCTGAATATATATAAATATATATGTGTGTGTATACATATTCATATATGTATACACATCTCCTTTTCTGCTCTCACCATACCTTGGTGCAAGCCCTTATCTCATACTGGGCTATTATAATTATCTTCCTGTATTTACTGCCTCAAAACTCTCACTATTCATATCTAAACCCAGTTTAGCTGCCAGAGGGATACTCCCAAGATATGGGTCTGACCTCATTCCCCCTGCCCCAGTGAACAAACTTCTGTGTTTACCTAATATATTCAAGAGCAAATATAAAATCCTTTTTGACATTTTCATAATTTGACCTCTTCCTACATTTACAGTCTTCTTACATCATAATCCTTTCTATATACTACACAACCCAGTGATACTGGCATACTCACTGTTCCTCAAACAGGACAATTCTATCAAACCCAATCCTTTGCACTGGCTTGTTCCCAACATTTCTAGAAGGTTTGCACTCATTACTCCACTTTCTGATTTCCCTTGCTTCTTTCACAACTCAGCTCAAATCTCACCTTCAGTAAATTTTCAAATAGAATCTACCCTCACATCCTCTTGTACCTTCCCTTTAAAATTGAGTATTAAGAGGGGACTTGACAGACATTCACACCCAGGTCTGTCACTCTCTCCCACATCAAAACCACAAATTATACCTATATTTTTATAATAGAATACTAGCAAAAAGACTCCAGCAAGTGATCATGAGAATTATTCACAATGATCAGGAGGAATTTATGCCAGAAATGTAAGAACGGTTTAAAATTCAGAAAATCATACACATAATTAACCATATCAACAACCAAACCAAAAGAAATCACATGATTATCTCAATAGATGCAAAAAAAAAACCCTTGACAAAATAAAACACTCATTCCTATGGAAAACACTAAAAAGTATAAGGAATAGAAGGGCCTTTTCTAAAAATAATAAACAAGATATATTTAAAACCATCAGCAAGCATCATCTGCTATGGGGATACATTAGAAGCATTCCCAATAAGATCAGGAGTGAAACAAGGATGCCCATTATCACATCTATTATTTAACATTGTTCTAGAAACACTAGCAATAGCAATTAGAGAAGAAAAAGAAATTGAAGGTATTAAAATAGGCAGATGATATGATAGTCTACTTAAAGAATCCTAATGAATCAACTGAAAAGCTAGTGGAAATAATCAACAACTTTAGTAAAGTTGCAGGATAGAAAATAAACTCACATAAATCATCAGCATTTCAATATATTTCAAACACATCTCAGCAGTAAGAGTTAGAAAGAGAAATTCCATTTAAAATCACCATAAATAATATAAAATATTTAGGAATCCATTTGCCAAGACAAACACAGGAACTATATGACACAACTACAAAACACTTTCCACATAGTTAAAATTAGATTTAAATAATTGGAAAAATATTAATTGCTCATGGGTAAGGCATGCTAATAAAAACAATAATCCTACACAAATTAATTTACTTATTCAGTGCCATACTTAACAACCTACCAATAAACTTTTTTACTGAATTATAAAAAAATTATAACAAAGTTTATTTGGGAAAAAAGATCAAGAATATCAAGGGAAATTATGAAAAAAAAATATGAAGGAAGGTGGCCTAGCAATACCAGATCTTAAAATGTACTATAAAGCAGTCGTCATTAAAACAATATGGTACAGGCTAAGAGCCAGAAGAGAGGACCAGTGGAATAGACTTAGGGTAAATGACCTCAGCAAGATTGTGTATGATAAGCCTAAAGATCCCAGCTTCTAGGACAAAAACCCACTATTTGAAAAAACTTCTGGGAAAAGTGGAAAAACATGATGGGAGAGAATAGATTAAATCAGCATCTTAAGCCATACACCAAGATAAATTCAGAATGGATGAATGACATAAATATAATGAAGGAAACTATAAATAAATTAGGTGAACATAGAATAGTTTATCTGTCAGATCTATTGGGAAGATAAGATTTCAAGACCAAGCAGGAGATGGAGAATATTACAAAATATAAAATGAATCGTTTTGATTACATTAAATTAAAAAGGTTTTGTACAAACAAAACCAATATAACCAGGATTAGAATAGAAGCAACAAATTGGGGGGAAAGTCTTTATAACAAAACATCTCTGACAAAGGTCTAATTACTCAAATTTATGAGGAGCTAAATCAATTTACAAAAATTTAAGCCATCTCCAATTGATAGGTGGACAAGAGACATGAATAGGCAATTTTCAGATAATGAAATCAAAACTATCAATAAGTACATGAAAAAGTGTTCTAAAACTCTTATCAGACAAATGCAAATCAAAACAAATCTGAGATACCACTTAATACCCAGCAGATTTGCTGATATGACAGCAAAGGAAAGTAATAAATGTTGCAGGGGATGTGGCATAATTGGGACATTAATGCATTGCTGGTGGATTTGTGAATTGATCCAACCATTCTGTACTGCAATTTGGAACTATGCCCAAAGGGCTTTAAAAGATTGCCTGCCCTTTGATCCAACAATACCACTGATGGGTTTGTATCCCAAAGAGGTAATAGGGAAAAATACATGTACAAAAATATTTATAGCCATACTCTTTGAGGTGGCAAAAAGTTGGAAAATGAGGGGATGCCCTTCCATTGGGGAATGGCTGAACAAATTGTGGTATCTGTTGGTGATTGTAAGTGTGGATTTGGGGTAAATCAAGGATAACTAAGCACTCATCTTGGAAGGGGACTGAAAGCCACCCCCATGGAACTCTAAGAGAATTCCATTTCAGAGGGGCCAACAGAAAGAGGAGTTTGGAAGAGGCTTTTCAACTGTCACTTCCCTCCTCACAGGATGAGGAGCTGGGGGGTTGATTTTTTGGTTGGGAGGTTTGGCTTGTAGGGTGAATCCTGAGCGAATTGGGTTCCTCTGTACTTTTATGTGTGACTTTTGGCGAGACCACAATTAACAACAAAGAAGACACTGAGCAGCAATTCTCCCATTTGGCCAGAGAGGCCGAACTCCTGGGGGAGTGGGCTTGAAGGAAGTGGGGTCCCTTCCCTGATCCTGCCTGAATCCATTGATCCCGTTACTTCCTTTTTATATATTAGATAGAAATATTTGATAGGAGACTGTAGAGGGAAGAGAAAGTTAGCTACTGTGACCAAGCCACTGAAGAAGTCCAGAGCTGCCTTCTTGGGGAGAAGACTTAGCTGATAGAGAAATTCATCCTTTCCCTCTGTCCCAGATTTCCCTATACCTTTTTCTCCTGTACCCTGAATTTGATTTATCCTTTATTAATCCCCTGATAGTTGATACTTAAGAATCTGGAGCAGTAACACTGTGGGGGTGGGGGGAGTTTGCTGATCTCGTGGCTGATGGAAAGACCATTACCTGACTCCATCTTGAGGGGTAAAGCTACTTGTTCTTAGGAAGTGGGGGAGGCTTGTCTCAACAAGGCTGGTTCTGGGGGTAGAATCCCATCCATTAGGGTTACAACTGTGAAATTGAGATTGCAGAGTGGAAATCTAGTTGCAGAGAGGGGGTCAGGACACAGCTCAGAATTCTTGAGGGCCCCCTGAGAACTCTAATAGGGGGCAGTTAAAGGCAGATGGATCCTGGGTTTTGAGTAAGCAGGTCACTGTTTGCTGTGTCCTAGATCCTGGTTGCTTTTGGATGGGCTAGAGGCTTGAATCTGAGCAAAGCCATTTTAGTTCCTAGCTGCCAATCTGCTTTACCTTGATTTGACATTTAATCAACATCACAATTATCTCTGTTTAGTTATTAGATATAGGAGAAAATTATTTATAGGCTTAGAGAGCAGACTAGCTATATATAAGTTACCTTTCCCCTTTGGGGTGAGGGGCTGCTTGGACATAACAGTTTGAGGGCTTCCCAAACCTTGTCTATCCTTATTTTATCTTCCTTTCCTTCCCTTCTTTACATATCATTAAACCTTTAATCATTTGGGAGCAGTGTCTGGCTATATTTGGGGAAATATTCACAACTTCCTCAACTTGAGTTCCTCCTGCTTTGTAGCTGTTGTGAGGAAGATTATTATTTAGTTATTAGCTTAGTATTAGTATTAGACCTAACAGGAAGGGCTAGAGAATTCCACATGGAATAGGGAAGCAGGAAGTTGCTTGCACTCTCTGAGAAGGACTCCATGGTGGTTGGGACAAGCAGTAACTGATTCCCTGGGAGACCTCAGAGCTAGTGGAGTTGCACCCTGATTCCCTGGGATCCTGGAGTGTGGTGAAGGTTGGAAGCAGAGGACATCTATCCTGCATGACAGCACTGAGTAGGGAGTGATCTGCGATCTGGTGGACAGCTTACAGACTCCCTCTCCCTACTGAGCTTCTTTAGACCATCAGTTCAGGAGGAGTTGGTTCCTGGCATCCTGAAAACATCTCTGGACTCTACTGTGAGGATTCCCACTCAATTACTATTATTCTCTGGGCTTTGACTGGCTTAGGTCTTAGATTAGTATAGACAAGTCCCTCCCTTGACCCTGTGGTTTGCCCTTAGCTTGTAAGAGTAGAATCCCTTATTCCCATCCTTTATTATTGTTTCCCTCAATTAAACTCTTATAAACCTTTGCCTTTTGCCTGCTGGTTCCATGGGCCTTTGCCTAGGTGGGCTGAGTGACTGTTGGGGCCTAACTGCCATTTTCTGTTAACAGTTACCTCCTAGTAGTTAAACCTGGTCTCCCTACCTTTTTTGGTCCTCTCATCTGTCATTCCTGTCACTCTCACACCCCATTGTGAACCCACAAATAATATTTAGTTAACTTCCCTGGTAATTCACCTTTTACATAGCCCAAAAGTAAGACCTTTCCTCCATGCCTTTTAAGCCTCAAAGACATCAAACTTCTCCTATTCTCTCCTATTCAATCCTGTGGGGAAATAATTTAGAGAGAGTTATCATCTTTAGGAGTTTAGTCCTTCCTACTCTACAGTATAAGCCCAGAGTATAATACAGGTTTTAGCATTGCCATGTTTGGCTTAGGTCAAACCTGTCAGTTGCCCTGGTAGCATGCGCTATGTGGCAGATACCTACTGGCAGTTGAACTGAGAGTATAAAAGGCCCTGGAAACCCAAGTCTGGGTTCTGTTTCCCCCTGATTTCACCCTGAGAACTCACTTACCCCTAACCCCTTCCCCCAGGCCCTGGGTGGAGGGAGGAGAAATGTGGGAATTTAGGCCTTAGGATAGAGTAGGGTTTTAGGGACTATCTTTAAGAGCAAATCAATATTAGCTATTATCATCATTTATAAGATTAGCCAATAGACCTACTCAATTTGCTAACCAGAGACCTCTTTGCTCTGGCTGAGGGCTGCCAGCCCTTGGTCGGCCAAGACCTTCCAAAGACCTTCTATCAGCTTCTATCAGCTTCAGCCAGTGAATTTATAGCAACGGGTTAGTGTTACCAAGCCCTCTTATCATTGCCTTGTTCCTTCCCCATTGAAAAATAAATAAATAAATCCCATAGCCTTTAACCAGAGAATCCTGTGGTTATTCCCTTATCATCAAAGGCCAAGGAGGACAGGCAACAAGAAAGGAATTCTGAGCTGTCCATATTTGAGGGGCAGGAAGTTCTACATCCACTTCCTCCCAGTCTGCCATAATCAATAGGAGATTGTTTCCTTAGCAGGGAGGGGCCGGCTGCCTGACACCTTAAAGGAACCTAGTGGTAGCAGTGAGGTTTCACTGGGCACTCGGCTTTCAGGGTTTGGATCCTTGTACTTTCATAAGCAAGTTTCATACCCAACTGAGGTTACCAACACTAGCATAACATCCAACACCAAGCTCCTAGTAGCCTGTTACTGGATCAAGGCCCCTTTGACCTCACCCCCTTCATTACATTTGGTGAGCACAGCTTAAGCTAAAGACCTACAAAGATTAATACTATAAAATGGCTCTTTCTCCAATGGCTTTCATTGCCATCAGCTTCTCACTGCTTCTTTGGATGATAACACAGGAAGCCTTAGATTTTTGGTTCAGGAAGGTCCCCCAATTTATTCATCAAGTACTAGAGCTCTATGATTACTATAAATGGTGTTTAATTACACTGGCTGAGTTTATTTGTTTTGTCCCCACAGCTATGGCACTTGGTTTTGCAATTTCCCAAAGCTTTGTGGTTTTAAAGAAAGTTATTTCCTATCTCTGGCTGCTCTTTGATACTACATCTAACACCAAACCTGACTCGATTTCTCAAGAAGTGTTGAACCAAATGAAGTTGTTGTTCCAGGTACTCAAGCAAATAAGGGATGGAAAAGAGTTAGATGCTCACACAATTTTCCAGTTGGAGATTGTGGAGTCAAAGTATTTGGGAACTGCAACAAAGGCTAAGGCACTGGGTCTAAAATTAAACACCAACACAAGATAAGGCAACAGGAACTGAAACCACCATCTCTGTTCTCCCAATAGTCCATAGGACTATTTTACAACCTGAGGAGGGTATTGTGCATGTCAAATCCTAAAAAGCTTTTACACTGAACAATTTGGAAGTCTTTAGAAGATGTTTTCCTAAGTTCTACACATCCCCTTTCAAATCGATAAAAGAAGATACCAGATCAACCTCCATATTGTAACTGATTTTCTAACTGCTTGGTGGGAGGGGGAAATAAAGGAGAACTCAGCAAGATCGTGCCCCTCCCTTCAGTCAAGCCTGTTTGTGGCTGTGTGTCATCTCCAAAAACCAAAAGATTAGTGAGACCTGATTGCTACAGACCCCTGGCATTTTAAAGATTCCCAAATATAAGTTTGGATAGCCAGCCTAAGATTTCTTTCTAAACCTGAGTGGGAAGCTTTCATCATGGCCAGCTTGGTTAATAGAGCCATTGTTACACTATGGTGCTCTGTGGTGCTGTTATATGGGTTATGGAGGGCATGTGCAATGCTGTGGCCAGTGACTGACTATCCCTTATATTTTTTATGGAGATGATTAAAATTTATGATTCTTGTCGGTGGCTGACAATATCCTTGAGTGAAGCTCTGGCATATGTTCCAATCAGGGATGGCTATGGCAGTGACATTTTATGAGGCCCTTATGATATTGAGAAAGGTTTTGGCTTTTACTTTGGGGAAGGCAGAGGTGACAAACCCTGCTCTAGAACAACTGATTGAACAGATGAAGGCTGTCATAGAAATTAACAAACAAATTAGGGAAGGCAAGAGATCTAGATGCAAATCCATCATGCAACTAGAGATCATAGAGACTACAGTTTTACCAAAAGAAGGGGGGAGACAGTAAACAGAAGGCCACAGAAAATAATATCAATGAACAACAGGCTGCAGGGGCTGAAGCAGCTCCTGTCACTATCCTCACCATTACAGACAGGACTGTGATGCAACTGGACTCAGGCATAATGCATGTTAAGGGCTACAAACCTTTCACAGGGGGTTATTTAGAAATTTTAAAATGGTTTCCCCAGTTCTACACCAAGCCCCACAAATCAGTCAAAGAATACAAAAGGGCCATCAGGTTGTATGATCCCACACTTGAGGATGTAGAAATGGTACTATCTGAAATTCATACCCCTAGTAAAAAGGCAAAATTCATTGCTGAGACTAGGAGCAACCCCAAACTAGCTTCTTGGCCAGAGCAGCACCAAGATATACAACTCTCCTCCCATTCCAACATGGCATACCTTAAAAGTTGCAAAGAAGATTTGGCCGAGGCAATGAGGCTCCATGCAAGGTACTCCAATGCACGGGGATCCTTTGAGAAGCTTAGGCAAGGGGAAGAAGAACACCCAACCCTATTTTTAGACAGGCTCTTGGAGGCAGGAGAAACCATCTTAGGCTTTATGGTCATGACTGCAAAAGATAACATCCAGCATATCAGGTGTCAGTTCATGAAGGGTAGTGCAAATCATATCCAATCTTACTTCAAGTTGCATTGCCCACAATGGGAGACCATGCCCGTTGAGGAACTGATGAAAACTGCAGCCTATGTACATGATTCCAGGGATGATGAGCCTAAACAATATAGAGCCTCAGAGAAGGATAAGGAATTTGCAGAGTTAAAAAGGTAGCTGAAGGAGGCACAAAAAAGCCAAAGAGATAGAAGAGATGAAGAACATGGCTCTGATGTCACACAATCAGAGGAGCCAAAGTAGGCCTATCCTCCTACAATAACAACAACAACAACAACAACAACAACTCTGTCAAAATATGTTTCCTTTATCAGAAAGTTGGGCACATTGTTCGGGACTGTAGATATAAGTCACAAATAAATTTTGGCAACAAGAATAATAACAACAACAATAGGAGAAACACCTATTATAACTCTAGGTATAACAGTAATAACAGTACTAATAAGAACAATAATGCCAGATACAGTGACAAAACAAAAGCCAGATGTGATCATACCTGTGTTAACTTTAGTAATTCCACTAGTTTATCTAAAATGGAGGAATATGTATCCCAAGAAGTGAGGCCTCATACCAACTTATGAATCAAGGAAGCAGCATTAGTTTTTGCAATGACAGATATGGGCAATGGCATTGATAAGACAGAGGAAAGTGGGAAAGAAAAACTAGGAAGAAAAGTCATAAATTATGGGTTGGTGGATGTAACACAAAGTTACAAAGAAACGACTAAGGAGGAGTTGCAGATGGAGGATGATATAATAGAAATAAAGGAGAGAATGTATGGAAAGGGAAACAGTGATTTGGGGAATGGGGAAAGGAAACCAGGCACATCTACATAAAATCTTGATTCAAGCTTGAAGGAAGTAGCATTCATTAATTCTCACCTTATTGGAAAAGAAACATCATTATGTAGTAAGACTGTGGATCAATTATATCAATCAGTAGTACAGCAAGGCCAAACAACAAGGGCAATGATTTTATACAGGTGTTCTAATAAGGATCTAATAGATACAGACAGTGTCAACAAGGGAGATGAGCTCATGCAGACCACTGAGAAGGAAAGTGCAAAATTCTTAGACATTGGCACAATCTCTTCTCTATCACCAGCTAGGGAAGCTGAAAGGGAAGGTGGAAAATCTAGTTGCTACAGTACTAAAGGGACTTTACAGCTGAATCCTGATGCTAGGGAATTTTTACCAAGCCTAGCAATTCAGGGAAAGTTGCATCAAGACGTAGCATACTTTCAAGCCTGTGATACTCCAAAGAGAGCTGCCTTTGGAGTAAATTCTGAGTTAATGCATTTAAAGGAATTCAATCCCATACATGTCAGTACCCAAGAGAGAAACAGAATAACACCAATAGAAACAGAAGAAGAATCTAAAACACAGATTTTGTTTCCTATGCAAAGTACACCTGCAGTTAAGTTTCCTGATACTGACATAGAGTCTAGGGGTCAGATACAAGAAAAAGAGAGGGAACCCTTGGTTATGGTGAAGATAGAAAATCAAATCTATCCAGCTCTTATCTACACTGGAGCAACTCGGTCTGTATTAAAATCTGCACCAAAAATTGTGCATTAATGGGGTCTGTGAGAGTAAAAGGAGCCACTGGGCAAATGGAGTTGGTGCCCAAGCTAAGATCTAAGATGGTGAAGATAGGCCCAATGACCTTAGATCATTCATTTTTGTTGATATCCTGATGCCCATCCAACTTCTTGGGGAGGGAAGTTCTCTGTAAATTAGGAGCCACAATCCAATGTGATAAATGTTGTGAGGAGGATTACTTAGTTATTATTTAGGAGGCCTAACAGGAAGGGCTGGAGAATTCCAAATGGAATGGGGAAGCAGGAAGTGGGTCTCTCTTTCTCTGAAATGGACTCCATGGTGGTTGGGACAAGCTGTAACTGACCCTGGGAGACCTCAGAGCTAGTGGAGTTGTACCCTGATTCCCTGGGATCTTGGAGAGTGGTAAAGGAGGAGGAGAAAAGGAGAAGACATCAATCCTGCAAGTAAACACTGAGTAGGGAAGAGGCCTGTGATCTAGTGGACAACTTGCAGACATCTCTCCCTACCTGGTTACTTTGGATAATCGCCGTTGGAGGAGTTGATTCCTGGTATCCGGATGACATCTCTGGAACAGTTGTGAGACCTCAAATTCAAGCCCTCTTCCTCGAGTCCTTAGCCAAGCTGTCAAAACCTGGAAGAAGCCAGGTTGGCTAAGGAACTTACCCCTTTTGACTGGGGTAGTTAGTCCTGAGTAGTTAGTCATAGCTTCATCTAACCCCCTTTCTAATCCCCTCATATTATAAATAAAATGTTTCCCTGTGTGTTTTTAGTACTTTAAAGTCCTCATTTTGTGCATGTAATAATCTGAAGCTATTCCAGGCTGGGTGGGGCAGGGTGACAGTCAGGCTTAACTGCCATTTCTGAAAATGGTCATTCCCCTTAGAATTAAACCTGGTTCCCTGGCTTGTAAAGTCTTACCCACTGTTCCTTCCTGTCTCCTATCCACCCCACTGAGCCCACATTTTATATTTAAGTTAAACCCCCTAATTTTCCCCATAATATAAGTCAGGCCAAATATTCCTACATTTACCAAAAAAGTCACTCAAGCACCATCCTTTTCTATTCCTAGGGCAAGTGGAGGGTGATGATGAGGAACATCATATGGGGAGTATCTTTGAAATACCGAAAGATATCCCAGAGGCAGTTTGGGTAAAGCATTCAACCAATGTAGGGATCTTAAAATCTGCCACACCTGTCAAGATCGAGGTGAAAGAGGGCACTCCACCTAAAATCCCTCAGTATAGGTTGAGTAAAGAGGCTACAGAGGGTATCAGGACTATTATCCAAAGTCTCCTAGAACAAGGCATTTTGGACTATACCATATCTGAGTACAACACACCCATTATGCCTATTAGAAAAAACAAAGAAAGATGCAAATAACAAAATGCAATGGTGATTTGGGCAAGATCTGAGAGCAGTTAATAGTTTTGTTAAGAAAGGACATGCAGTGGTACCTAGCCCAGCAAATATCATTGCTGAAATTCCAAGCAGTGCAGCCTGGTTCACAGTCTTGGACTTGTGCTGTTCCTATTTTACAGTGCCCCTGCATGAGTCCAGTCTGAAGATTTTTGCATTTTCCTGGGAGGGTAAACAAATCTGTTAGACTCGAATTCCACAAGCACTCTCAGAAAGTGCAAATATCTTTTGCCAAATCCTGCAGAGAGACCTTGAATCAATCATATTCACTTAAAGTAAAGTAGTGCATTATGTTTATGACCTTTTGCTAATGTCACCAAATGCTTGAGTATGTCAAAGGGACAGTAAATATCTTACAAGAGCTTTGCAAAAGGGGACACAAGGTTTCGAAAACCAAATTGCAGTGAGTATTTCCAAAGGTTGAGTACCTCAGCTTCGTGTTGGAAAATGGTATAAGAAGGATCTCCCAAAAAAGAGTTGCAGATATACAGAAGCTATGCATGCCTAAGACCAAGAAGCAGCTCAGTGCAATTTTAGGGATCACGGGTTACTGTAGGCAGTGGATACCTGAATATAGTCTGATCTCAAAACCTTTGACAGACTTGACTAGGAACATTGTCTCAGAACCTTTAAAACTGACAGAGGAACACAAGCATGCTATAGAAAGACTGAAAACAGCTGTGTTGTCAAGCTGTGCACTTGGAATCCCTGACCATGCAAAACCATTTCACATGTTTGTGCATGAGGACAAGGGAATAGCCAGTGCTGTATTAGTGTAGACTCTCAAGGATCAATTTAGACCTATTGCCTATTATAGCTCCCAGCTAGATGTCTTAGTTTCCTGTCTGAGCCCAGAAGATAACAGATCAACCTCCATATTGTAACTGATTTCCTAACTGCCTGGGGGTAGGGGGAAAGTGAAGGAGCACTCAGCAAGATCTTGCCCCTCCCTTCAGTCAAGACTGTTTGTGTGTGTGTGTGTGTGTGTGTGTGTTGTTGTGAGGAAGATTTATTTAGCAGTTTATGTAGCAATAGTTTATATGGACCTAGCAGGAGCATTCCAAGATGGAATGAAGGAGCAGGAAGTGCCTTGGGCCCTGAGAGAGACTCCATTAATGGTTGGCACAAACTGTTGCTAGCCCTGGGAGAACTCAGACCTACATCCTGATTCCCTGGGATCCTGAGTGGTGGTGGTTTCTAGCAAGTGGATAAGACCTGCAGAGCTGCACCAAGGGGAGGAGGAGTTTGGGATCTGTTGGACAGTATCTCAAGTACTCTCTACTTGGATACCTTGGACCACCTTGCCTTTTGGCATCCTGTGATCATCTGTGGATTACTGTGAGAACCCCAAAGCCACTGTCAGACCCTTTAGCTGTGCTGGTCAAATCTAGCTGGAACCAGGTTTGAAGCAGCCTCCCAGAGACTCCAGAACTGTTTCTTTGGGCCCTGCCTGTTTAGGTCACTAAGATTAAGATTAGTATAGACAAGTCCTCCCCTTGCCCTGTGGTTTTGCCCTTTAGGTTTTTGTGTAGAATTCCCTATCCCACCTTTAATTAGCTAAACATAATTAAAACTATTAAAACCTTTTGCCTTGCCTGCTGGTTTCAAAGACTCTGCTCTAGTGGTGAACTGAGTGACAGTTGGCCAACAGCCATTCTTGGCAGTTAGCAGCAGCTTAGCTTTGTACTCTGGTCTTCCTATCCTGGTCCTGTCTCTCCTTCAACCCATTGTGTGTGTACCCACAACCATTTAGAATATATCTTAACGTCCCTGGTTTCCCCATCTTTTTTTAAAGTTTGTCACACCCAGATAGGTGGGTAGTAGAGAGACAGACAGGAAGTGTACTCTTGGGCAGCTAGAATCACACAGGAAGTCAGAGGATTTGAACATTCTATGAGGGAGCTTAGCCATTGGGTGTGGGCTGAAAATTCTCAACCACTGGTGCTCAGTCCCCACCCCAGGTCATTCATAAAATCTCTATGAGTAGGAAAAATACTATTAGACCTGGAGTAGCCCCAGAGAAAGGGATTTGAACCATTTTTTTTTTGTATTTTGTTCTCTGTTGTTTGTACTCAATTGTAAATTGTACTTGTGATTGTTGTTCTTAATTGTTATTAGTCAGGAATTGTGGCTAATAATACAACTCATTTTGTGTATGGCTGGTCAGTTTGGGCAATGATGGGAACAATGTTATTTGAAAACTGGATTATGTTTTTTTGACACTGTGAAAAGGTGTGTGGGCTCTCCCTTACCTGTGGTTCAAAATCATATCCAGGTATTTTAGAGGGATGATGTGTGTTGAAATAGTACAACCTATTTTAACCATTAACATCCTGGATTTGTTATCTCATATGCCAATTTGGATCCTTACTGGTTATTTTGTGTATAAGTTAAGGTGGATGTTCTTTCATATTATGTATTGTCTTAAGATCATAGTGACCTGGTGTTTGAGGTATTCTGAAACTAAGCAGATGTTAAGATTATTACAGATAAAACTAAATAATTTGGAGTTGTATATACAAAATGGTAGTGTTTCTGGTCAACCTCTTGGTCCTCCCAATACTGGCAACATGGCTGAATTTTCAAACATAGGTATTACTGACAAAAGTGTTACATCTAAGGCTGAGTTGGAACAGCAGGCACAGAGCAAGGGTGAAAAATCTATTAATCTTTTTCCCCTTCGTGATCTTCCGATCATATGTGACAATGGCATTTTCCATGTGAAGCAACATACGAGGTTTAGATCTGAAGATGTGGAAAATTTGAAGAGAAAGATCCCAAATTTCCACGATGATTCTGGGAAATTTGTTAAGATCTTTAAAGCATTTATAAAACACCATGGCCCAGACTTTGAAGATTGTTGGTATGTGTTGGGTGAGATCCTGTCACACCATGATAGGACTAAATTTGTTGAGAAAACCAGGAACACAAGAGAGGATGACACTATGGCCAGTAGCCTGGGAGGCTGGACCTCAATTCAGTTCCAATATACTGAATGTTAAAATAAGCAAGAAAGTCACATAAAAATCATGGAGAAAAATGCATGTCATCCAAATTGATGGTCTAAATTTAAGAAAATCATCCAGACAGCACAAGAGACCACAGCTACATTTCTGGATAGGATAATAGAGGCATGAATAGAGGCATGGAACATATTTATATATGAACATATTGGAGGATACCACCGTGGACCATATAGAAAGAGTTTTTGTTAGAAATTCTGTTCTCCAGGTAAAGAAGTTCTTCACAGAAAATACCCTGATTGGGAACTTTTGAGCCTAGATGAGTTAAAGCAAAAGGCCACTTATGTATTCACACAGGAGAAAGACTGGGGAAGTGATGAAAAGGATACCATAATTGCAAGCATTAGGAAGCAGTTAAGGGAGGCAAATTCTAGAGCCAATGAGGAGATAAATGAAATTAAGGCAGTGGCAACATTAAGGGCAGCAGAGAAGAAGAATAACAACAATACTTATAAGACCAGTGGTAATGCAAGCATGAGTAATCAGAGGCAGCAATCTTGCTATGTTTTTGGCCACTTTGCAAGGGAATGTAGATACAGAAAGAGATCATATGGGCAGAGATACAACAATAATAACAATGGATTTAATCAGTTTAATAATAATTATGAATACAGGGGAAATAACTAGAATAATGGTTTTAATCATGGAAATGGCCAGCAAAATGTGTTCCAATGCCAGAATGCATGCTGTCAAGGTGCACAAACTCCTAATTTGGCAACAATGCAGGATTATATAGGAACAGGAGAATGCCCAAAGTTTAGCCATGTTGTACAGGAGAATGTAAAGAATGGTAACATGAATGGAGGGACAGCTTCATTATGAAGATGTGCCTAAAGTTCAGGAGTGATTAATCAAGGTAATGGTACTAAAGTGAATGTTGATGAAATTATATGTGTTAAAGATAATGATGATGTAATTGTGAATAATGGAAATGGTGTACTAGGTGTTCATATCTATTTGATTGGTGATAAGTATTTAATTAATAATGGTGATGAGTTGATCAGTGTTAGTTTAAATGGAATCAATGATAATTTAATCAGTGTGAATGATAATTTGATGAGAATTAATGATTATTTGAATGGGGTAAGTGTTAAATTATCTGAATTAATTACTAGTAATGGTGTAAATAGTACTTTAACCTATGTTAATGGTAATTTAACTACTGGTAGTAGTAATTTAACTGGTGTTGGTAATAATTTGATTAAGATTGATGATGGTTTATATGGTGTTGATAATAATTTGGTTAGTGTTGTAAATTGTGAGAAAAAGAGAAATAGTGTTGTAAATGGTGCTAGAAGTTCTAGTAAGTGTGGAATTAAGAAGAATAATAGGAATTATAATTATATTACAGATAATTTGATTGTGAATAAGAACAATGATACCAGAATAAAGGTGAAAAGGACCAATGGTTTAAAATCCTGAGAAAATTCTATAATTCGAGATGATGTTAACTTGGATGGACAGGAAATAGCTGAGTTTTGTTCTGATGTTACTGTTTTAGCTCCTGTGTTGGAAACTTTCCAACCTCTCAATAGTATGGAACCATATATGTCTTTGACTATTGGAGATCAGATTTACGACCTTCTTGTTGATACTGGAGCCAGTAAATCCATTTTGCAAAGCTTTCCTGAGAATTGTAGAGCTGTTGTTACAATGGATGTCTTTGGTGCTACAGGTGTGACTCAGAAAGTAGCTAAATTGCAACCAAAAATGATAACCCTAGGACCACTTTCGGTGGAACATGCATTTTTGTGTGTTGCAGAATGTCCAATGAATCTTTTGGGAAGGGATCTGTTGTGTAAATTACAGGCTACTATCCAATGTACTGAATCTGTTGATATTTCTTTGCATCTCCCAGAGGAATCTTTGAAGGCCTTTCCATTGCTTTTCTTAGATTCCAGCAGTACAGAGGATGACTTAGGTACAATCTATCCAATACCTGAGGATATACCTAAGGATTTGTGGTCAAGATCATCCACAGATGTTGGGTTGCTAAAATCAGCTACTCCAGTCAGGGTGAGGACAAAGAAGGACCAGTTCCTTGTGTGCCTCAATATCCCTTGACTAAGGAGGCAATAGATGGTATTTGTCCAATTATTGAGTCCCTAATCCAAGAATGTATAATAATACCATGCTTTTCTGAGTAAAATACACCAATTTTGCTTATAAAGAAGCCAAAACCAGATGAAAATGGCCGACCTGTTTACCAATTTATTCAAGATCTGAGAGCTTTAAATGATTATGCCATCAAGAAACATCCAGTTGTCCCAAGTCCAGCTGCTATAATTTCTTCCATTCCAAGTCAAGCTAGAGATTTAACCATGGTAGATTTATGTTCTGCGTTTTTCTCAATACTAATTCATGAGGATTCTCAAAAGAGCTTTGCTTTCACTTGGGAGAAGACCGAATGGACGTGGACTTGTCTCCCACAAGGGTATACCAACTCCCCTTCTCAGTTCTCTCAAATTCTAAATCAAGATCTAAAAACTATTAAATTTAAAGAGAGTAGATTGGTGCATTTTGTGATGATATTCTTCTGGCATCCCCAAATGCAAAGGTGTGTCTTAGGGATAGCAAGATTCTTTTGATTGAATTGTATAAATGAGGGCATAAAATCTCCAAATTAAAATTTGTTTTGCCCTGAGTACAATATCTTGGATTCGTGTTGTCAGAGGGTTCCAGAAGTATTACACAAAAGAGAATAGCTGACATAGAGAAATTGAGTGCACCTAAACCTAAGAAAGAACTTAGAGCTATTCTTGGAACTACTGTTTTCTGTAGACAATGGATTCCTGGATATAGTGAGATCACTAAATGTTTAACAGATCTGACCAGGAATACAGAATGAGAACCTCTGAAACTAAAGCCTGAACATCATTTAGCCTTGGATAAGCTGAAAGAAGCCATTCTATCTGCACCTGCCTTAGGAATCCCAGACTATGAGAAACCTTTTCAGCTGTTTGTCGACAAAACAAAGGGTATAGCTTCTGGTGTGTTGACACAGGCTTTTGGACAAAGTTGTCATCCAGTTGGTATTACAGCTGTCAATTAGATCCAATAGCTGCGGGGACAGTACCCTGTCTAAGGAGGGTAACAGCAGCAGCTGTGTTAGTCCAGAAGACAGCTGATCAAGTTTTGGTGTCCTTTGACTGTCTATTGTTCACATCAGATAGAAGCACTATTGAGGAAGTTTCATACTCAAGCATATTCTGACCAACGAATAGCTAAGTATGAAATTATTCTCTTAGGTAGTGAGAACATCAAGTTGAAGAGATGTAGCACACTTAATCCAACTACTCTTCTTCCAGATTTGCCAAAAAACAGTGAGCCATTGCATGAATGTGTTGAGATAGTAGATCTTGTGGATATGCCTAGGATGGATTTAAAAGACACTCCACTTGAAAATCCAGACTGGGTGTTATTCACGGAGGGATCATCATATTTAAGTAATGGAATAAGATGTACTGGTGCTACAGTTGTCACAGAATTTGAGACACTCTGGTATGGTGCATTACCTAGTAATCTCAGTGCTCAGGGTGCTGAATTGGTGGCATTGAAGCAAGCATGTCTTCTAGCTGAAGGTAAAAGTATAAATATTTACATGGACTCTCAATATGCATTTTCTGTTTGCCATGCAACAGGAACGATCTGGAAACAATGAGGTTTTATTGCTGCTTTGGGAAAACCAATAGCTCATGCAGGAATAATAACTGAGTTGTTGGAAGCAATCCAAAAGCCAAATTCAGTGTCGGAGTCATACTCATGATAGAGATTCAGTCTCTAAAGGAAATCACAGAGCTGAAATCACTAAGAAGTATGCAGCCCAGAATGCTCCAATTTATGTAATGAATTTAACATCTATTGATTCTGATGATCTAGAGAAAGTTTATGTAGATTCAGATATCCAGAAATGGAAGGATAAATTTGGAGCTAGGAAAGAACATGGGATATGGATTACTGATAGAGAAAGACCATTGTTACCAAAAGATTGGTATACCTATTTGTGTCAAGCCATCAACATAATAGGTCATTTTGGTACACAAGCTGTTGTGGATTCCATCAGAAGACAATGGGTTGCTCCTGGAATAAGTACTGTTGCAAATAAGATCTATAATAGCTGTCCAGTCTGCCAAAAGTTCAATCAAAGTGCATTGAGAAAGAAAGGCTTGGGTGGTAGGCTTTTAGCATATTGTCCATTTGAGAGTTTACAGATTGATTATATTTGTATGCCTAAAGCTGGAAGATACAAGTATTGTCTTGTGATAGTCGGTAGACTGACTAAATGGCCTCACGCTTTTCCATCAAATACCAATACGGCTAGTTTTGTGGTGAAAGTGTTACTCAAGGAAATTGTGCCTAGATTTGGTGTACCTTTAACCATAGATTCGAATAAGGGATCTCATTTCACTCAGGATATCCTTAGAAGAGTCTATGAGAATCTAGGAATAACACCTAAATATCATGCTCCTTATAACCCACAAAGTTCAGGTCAGGTAGAGCGTATGAATAAGGAACACAAGACTATTGTTGGGAAACTCTGTGCTGAAACTCATCTTAAATGGCCAGGATACTTCCCATAGCTTTGTTTTACCTACGTATGAGAACAAGAGTGGATCTACATATATTATTGTATGAGATGCTCTTTGGACATGCTCCACTACAAGCAAAAACTTGTAAGGCTGTTTATGCATCACTCTTAGGAGATGATTGCCAAATTGCTTCATACTTAAGTGCTTTACAACAGAGGCTAAGAGAATTACAAGGTATGGGAATATTAATACAATCTGGTCCATTGGATTATTCTCTTCATAATTTTCAAGTAGGTGATATGGTCTATGTGAAAAATTTTGCAAAAACAGCTTAGCTTTGTACTCTGGTCTTCCTATCCTGGTACTGTCTCTCCTTCAACCCATTGTGTGTGTACCCACAACCACTTAGATTATATCTTAACATCACTGGTTCCCCCATCTTTTTTTACAGTGTACGTGAGTGTGTCCTCTCCATAAAACAAAAGATCAGTGAGACTTGATTGCCACAGACCCCTGGCATTTTACAGCTTCCCAAATATAACAGTTTTGTCACCCAGCCTAAGATTTCTTTCTAAACCTGAGTGGGAAGCTTTCATCATGGCCAGCTTGGTTAATAGAGCCATTGTTACACTAGGGTGTTCTGTGGTGTTGTTATATGGGTTATGGAGGGCATGTGCAATGCGGTGGCTAGTGACTATCAGTTTTTTATGGAGAAAATTAAAATTTATGATTCCTGTTTATGGTTCACAATAGCCTTGGGTGAAGCTCCTGTATGTGTTCCATCTGGGATGGCCATGACAGTGACATTTTATGGGACCCTTATGATATTAAGAAAAGTTTTGGCTTTTACTTTGGGGAAGGCAGAGGTGACAATCCCAGCTCTAGAACAACCAATTGAACAGATGAAGACTCTCATAGAAATTAACAAACAAATTAGGGAAGGCAAGAGATCTAGATGCAAAAACCATCATGCAACTAGAGATCATAGAGACTACAGTTTCACCAAAGAAGTGGGGAGCCAGTAAACAGAAGGTCACAGAAAATAACACCAATGAACAACAGGCTGCAGGGGCTGAAGCAGCTCCTGTCACTATCCTCCCCATTACAGACAGGACTGTGATGCAACTGGACTCAGGCATAATGCATGTTAAGGACTACAAACCTTTCACAGGGGGTGATTTGGAAATTTTAAAGAGGAGGTTTCCCCAGTTCTACACCAACCCCCACAAATCAATCAAAGAATACAAAAAGGCCATCAGGTTGTATGATCCCACATTTGAGTATGTAGAATTGCTACTATCTGAACTTTATACCCTTAGTGAGAATGCAAAATTCATTGCTGTGACTAGGAGCAACCCCAACCTAACCTCTTGGCCTGAGCAGCATCATGATATAGAACTGTCCTTCCATGCCAACATGGCATACCTTAAAAGTTGCAGAGAAGATTTGGCCAAGGGGATGAGGCTCCATGCAAGGTGCTCCAATGCATGGGGGTCCTTTGTGAAGCTTAGGCAAGGGGAAGAAGAACACGCAAGCCTATTTTTAGACAGGCTCTTGGAGGCAAGAGAAACCATCTTAAGCTTTATGCACATGACTACAGAAGATAACATCTAGCATGTCAGCCATCAGTTCGTGAAGGGTAGTGCAAGTGTTGTCTATGTTTAATCCTCTGTTGTCCTCTGTGACTGTGTTTCTTGTGTGCACAAAAAGGGGGAGATTAGATTTGAAAGAAATTGAATTTTCTCTCCCTGGAATTCTCTGGTACATGGTAAAGTAAGGTAAACCTTTTAAAATTTAAGACTATATATAACTGATAAAAAACAAAACAAGGCAAATCCAATATCCCCTCTTCCCTTTTTTTGACTGCCAATTGTTGCAGAGAAGAAGGGAAAATTAGAATGCAAAAAAGGATATAGGATTAATTTTAAAGGTTGATATATATGACTATGGAAAAAGTACTAAGAATTCTGAAATGTACTTGTGGAATTGGGAAGTAATTTAGGGTTTGATTCTACACAAAACTTAATGATGAAAGAGTTATCTATTGTCACAGAATTTGAAATGAATAATGGTTACAGATTTGAATGTTTGGACATACCCAATATATTTGAGTCAACTGAAAACTGGGAATAAATTGTTTTCTCTAATTGTTATGGGTAACGAGCCTAATTGGTAAAAAAGGATTTTATTTTGGGAAACAAATCTCTTATAAGAGCTGTACTAGTCACTGGAGTGAAGATAAGGTCTAATTCAATAAGTATAAAATGCTTAATAATTAACACCAGCTTTCTGAAAGAAATTTTAACATGTAGAAAATTTTATATGATCAAAAATTTGAATTGTTAAGTGAGAATGTGAAGATTTTTTAAAAATATGTACTGTTAAAGCAAGCAACAAGTGACAATACCATGAATGTTGGGGAAGGAGAAGTTTTAAATTCATCAGTCTGCAAATGTGAAATGGCACAGATATTGAGAGTTTTAAATTTTGCAAAAAATAATTTCTGAATGACTAAACAGTTTTAATGAATTGGGATATGTGAATTGTTATCAAAGTATGTACTCTGGATAATAATAATGATTTCATGGTTTAGAGGTAAATGTATTCAAATGCAATTTGTTAAAATGTAATTTTGGATAAACACAAATTGTATATGAATTTGTACTGTAAAGAAAGTTAATTCTTAAGATGAATGGGATAAGAAAATATTTAACATATGATGTGTAAATGATGTTGCAATTGATAAAGGTATTGATAAGAGCAGGTGAGAAAATACCTTATAGAAGTTGACTGATGACAAAACAAGTCATAGAATGTGAAGGAGGTATAAGATGAACATACAAAAGACATGATATAAGAGACTTTTAATGAAATATGGGCCCTCTTTATGTGAGCCAGAAGATAGACATGTTATGTGAAAAATGTATCTAGATATGTGGAGGTATCCTAAGGAAAAAAATAGAAAATACGGATTCTGTCTGAAGCAGAGTTTTGAAGGGGAAAGGAGTAAATATTTTAGATTAAATTTAAAAGCAAGTAAAAGTCAGTGAGAGAATATTACAATGAAAAATTAGGAAGCAGATTGTTATGGATGTCATAAAAATATATTTGAAAGTTGTGGAGTCTTTAATTAAAATTGATAGGGAGAAATGCAATATAAAGGTTTTAAAACATGTAAGTTCAAAAAGTAAAGAATGTCAAAAAGAAAAGTTGTTAGTAAAGCATTTTTTCTCACTCCTCAGACATAATAAATTAGAAGACCACTTTTAGATAATGAGATAAAATACTCTGTAAAATCATTAACTCTTTTGTGACACACAAGAAGAAAGTATCTATAACTGTTTTTTACTAAAATTCAAGAGATAAAATAGGAAGAGGGAATGAAGGAAAACCTTTTGAAATTTTTTTAAACAGCTAAAAATACAGAATAATTTGTGTTTTTTTTAAACAGAGTAATATACAGAGTAAAATGAGAGATAATGCAGGATTTGACAAAAATGAAACTAATGCATTGCCTACTAATGCATTGTTTAAATGTATAAAGAAAAATAACTTAATAATAAGCCCAAAACCAGAGATCAGAATCTCCCTTCTGCCAGTCTTCCCCAGGGCTCTCCCTCTGTCCTCCCTTTTCCCCACTACCATCTGCAGCTTTTATCCCTCCCTCTTCACAGCCACTTTTGCAAAGTAAATAAAAGGAAGATCAAGCTCTGGCAGAAGTTTCTGAAGCAATAAAGAGAAGGATTTACTGTGACCACAAATCAATCTAATTATTATTGGAAAAGGATCCCACTATTGGCAGACACCTTTTTTTAGATTTAAACTGAGTTTAATTAGAATTTAAGACAGGAAGAGAAAGTTTTTAATGATCATGGTAAGGTATAAATTTCTCCCTATATAAATAAGGTATAGAATAAAAATATAGAACTGATACTGTATAAAGAAGCTGAAAGAAAATGTAGTTATTTAGAAAGAGCAAACAAAAAACAGGAAGGTTGTCTGAGATTATGGATTTCCTATGAATGAAATCAGAACACTACAAGAACAGTTTTTCTTACAACTGTAATGTGTAAGATTTTTTTGGACATTTAAGAAAAAAAGGTTTATGGGAATCACACCATGTGATATTTTTTTAAAAAATAAAAAGGGAGAAGATTCAAACATCCCCCTCAAAGACAATGACATATTCATACTTTATTTTTTAAGAACAATTTAAGTGTTGCTATGACTCCTTTTCATGACTACAAAAGAAGTGAGGATTACGTTATAAGGAAGAACATTTTAACTAATTAATGACAAGAACCCAAACCATTATTAACCTGGAGTAGAGGGTTTAATTGTAATTTTCCAGAGGCAGCTGAGAAGTTGGTATGGAAGCCCCAGAGGAATGTCTGAGATGGTGCCTCGTCTTATGGAAAGTCTGAGGAGACTAGAGCTGAGAAATGCAACCAGGAAGAAGACAACACTGACCAACAAGCAAAAGTCCAAGAAAAGCAGAGATGCCCACCTGAGGCCAAGTCAAAGTCCTAGCACACAGAGCTGTACATATGGTACAGATGTAAGGATAAAATGTAACACTTGAAATCATGTTTTTGACAATGGTTGTACTGTTAAGTATTACAGGGACCCAAGCAACTATACATTGGGCTTTCTCACCCTTTGGGTGAGACTCCTGACATATTTTGACAATATTGGAGAAATGAAGACTGATAATTCTTTACTACTATTAGGAGTACAAGTTAGTATATTGTATAAGAGACTACTATGACATATAATCTATCAGGTTTAGTCAGCAAAACCCCTATATACTTAGTTGCACAATAATATATGCCAAAATCTTATTTAAAGCTGTAGCCTAAGGCAAAATGGGTCAATGAAAGAAGAACGAAAGATGGAATATGGTGAATGATTTATAACTTTTCTGTTAGAAGTAATGGGTAGCTTCTCTGCCATACTCCATTCTATAACTATTGAAGAGTAATAAGGGATTCTTGGAGAATAGCACTCCATTAACATTTCAATGTAAATACAAGAATTATTTTCCAGTAACATTTTATTGAAGATAGTAAGGTTCCTAATGTAAACACAAAAGTAATAGCAGATTCTATACTCAATATTTTTAAGTCTTTTGATCCTTTTAGAAATCTGTGTCAGATTTTAGTATAATCATTTCTGTTTTTGTTATAATCATTATATCTAAATTTTTGTTTCCTTTTTCATGAGATTTATTATACTCAGTGTTAACAATGTTAAGACTTCTGTACATGAAATGAAGCCTTTTAATAAAAAGGGGGATATATGTATATATAGAGGTACCTAGGACAAATTAGACCCACTGAGGAAAGCAGCCATAATTGCCTGAGTTTGCTGACAAGGCCCAAATCTCTCACACAGAGGCACTGCTGCTCTTAACCAAAGGTCATGTACAAAGCTGAGCTGTTGCAAGTGTCTTATCTGAGGAAATGTCAAAGGCTCACTGTGAAGAGTTTATATAATCCACTAAAAGATGCTTATATTCTTTTCCTGAGAAAGCTTCAGACCTCTGGTATCAACCCTCCACAAAGAACTTTATGGCATTTCACAGTCTTATCAATGCACTCTCAATTTGAGGTATGGATCTATTGCCTAACAGAACTCCCTCATTATGAAAGTTTGTCTTTTTGTCACAATAAATGGAGTGCATGGAGACCATGCCTCCCTGTCTGGTCCTTGCTTCATTATCTCTAAATCTATCTCTATCAAACTATCCCTCTCTCTACTTTTTCTCTCAACATCAGAACCCTGGCAGAACCCTGGCACTCGATACATAGTTCCCCCAACACCCTTTCACCTCTACCCATTCCCAGGATGTTAAGTAATATGATATAGATTGTACATGTGTTATATAATATATATTTCTATGTTTGTTATGTTTTGAAAGAAGATAACTATCTCTTCCACTAGAGAAAAATTCAAGGAGGAAATAAAGTGAAAAATGGTGTACTTCCATCTGCATTCAGACTTCATTAGTTCCTTCTATGGCTATAGATAGTCATCCTCCTGAGGATCGTGGAGTTGTCCTGGATAATCCTTGCATTGCTTCACTATATGTATACACACACACACACACACAGACACAGACACAGACACACAGACACACAGACACACTGTGTCATAGAAATTGCAAGGTGGAATTCCAGGTGCAAGAAAGTGGGTCAAGCCTCAGCTGAAAATTCCAGAGGGCCTCCCCTAGAGAACTCTGGGTGAGGGGAGGTTTAAGGCACTTAGGAGCAGTTGATTCCTGGGGGGTTGAAGTGAGCAGGTCACTCTGTTTGCTGATCCCAGATCATGGAGCTCTTGAGAGCTGTCAACCTTGCTTTAGCCTAAATAGACCTACAATCAACCTCACTAATACTTCAAATTAGTTATTTAGAACTTAGGAGAAGATTATCTATTAGATTATAGAGCTAAATAGCTAACCAAGTAACCTTTCCCCTCTGGGGAGAGGGGCTTCTTAGACCTAACAGTTAAGGGCTCCCCTGACCTTATTTTATTCTTAACAAAACCTCCCTCCCTTCCCTTCCTCACTTATCAATAAACCTTCATCTTTTGGGAACTGTGCCTGGCTATTATTTTGGGAATACTCACAACCTCCTTCAAGCTTAGTTCCTTCAGCTGGGTGACCCATACAAGTCAGATCCTCCTTCTGTCCCTGATAATTTCATGACATCAAACTTCTCCTAATTTCCCCTAATCAAACCTGTGGGGAAATAAGTTGAGGAAAGTTAACATCTCAAGGAGATCAGGCCTACATAATTTTCTGACTGAGATTTGAAGATAACAGTTCAATCACCATTTGTAACTGGTCTCTAACTGCTTGGTGGGAGGAGTGAGAGTACAAGGAGTACTCAGCCAGTTTGTGCCCCTCCCTCTCACTCAGGCCTGTCAGTGGGGAGGGGAGTGAATCCAGCTTGCTACAGATCACGGGCATAACTACACCTACCCACAAATATCACTGTTAAAACCAACATAACAGTTTTGACCAGTGTTATAATGAAACTCTGGGAGCTGAGAATACCACCATTGATTGACAGGTGAAGACTGTTGGATCTCAGAATGTTCCCAGAGGTCATGAAGACAGGGGAGAAAGCGGTTGACCAGGGGGGTATAAATACCCTGGCAGCCCCTGACAGGGGGTTCTTTTCCTTTTCCTTTGGACCTGGGATCTGTAGACACTGGTCTATTGGGATCTGAAGCTTGCTTGGCTCAACCTTACAAAAACTCCTGTCTGAAACTCACTGACATTTGCCAACCTGTATCCAGACCATGAATCCTCTTATTCTTCTCTCCCCTAGATATTTAGGTATTCAAACCATCCTTAGGTATCTAGGTATCCTGGGGCCCAGGAGGGATCTGGGAAGTGGACAGGAGAAGAAAAAGAGGGTGGAAAGGGTGGTTCCTAAAGGCTGTGAAAGGCATAATATATGGAAAGAAGAAGAAGCTGAAAGACATTCAAACAACAGCTTGCTTGCTCTGGTTTGGCTGTGGCCAGGCTGAGCCAGAAGATCTAGAAGAAGCCAGAATCATTCACCTGCCTACAGCTTTGAGGGATTAGTATTATCAAAGATTAGTTTAGGGTTTCCTATTCCTCTTCTCATTTCCTAAACATTCCTTCCTTGCCAAATATATATAAAACTCTTCAAGTACCTTCCTGGAGTGGTTGTTTCATCACTTCTCTGGGAAGGGAGCAAAAGCAGTCAGATAAACGTGTCCAAGGCTAATAGAGCCCAATATCCACCATTAATCAACCCCAGGTGGGATCTGAAAGGGATACCCATCCACTGACCTGACGAATCCTGTGCCTGGGTACTGTTATAAAAGAGTGAGGTGTTACAACATCTAGCTAGGTGGCAAGGCTCAGGTGATCTTGCACTAGCCACATATCTGAACTACCACTACTGTCACCCAATTAAGAGTGGTAGTACCCAGTTTCCCTCTCTTATATTTATAACAGTTTTTGGTGAAGCCAGATTATAGAACCTATCAAAAAGAGAGAATAGAAGAGCAAAGAGAAATGGGATTGATTAGGATGTTGTTTATACTGGGGACCATAGCAATGTTTTTATATTCTTTTACTCGGGGAGTAATCAAATTATGGTTCTACATTATACTGGAATATTTCATAAAAATATTAACCATCTATGACACCTATAAATATCCATCTATGACCATGGCAGAATTTATCATACTTGCCAGCATCAATAGTGGCTCTGATAACTGTGATTCAAGGGTTAATGGCAGTGAGGAAATTGATTAATGTGATGTTTGGAAAAGGCAAAAATGATAAGGATGACATCATAGCCATGATGAAAGAACAAATAAGGCTGATGATTGAAACAAACAACAGAATAAGATTAGGTCAAGATCTGGATAAACACACCATAATGCAATTAGAGATCATCGAAAGGCATGTACAAACCAAAAGACAAGCAGACTCCCAAAGAAAAGATGACAGACTCCAGTACACAGACAGAAACTGAAACAGGGACAGCTACACAAACTGAGGCTGGAGAAATGGCACCTGCTATTGTGACCTTGCTACCAATAGTTGACCAAATGCAATTTTAAGCTGATGGGGAGACTGTGAACATGAAAACATACAAGGCATTCACAGCTCAAGATTTGGAAGTGTTTAAAAGGCGATTCCCCAAATTCTTTCTGTCCCCTTACAAGGCCACAAAGGAGCTGAAACATGTATTTAGCCTGTTTAATCCATCCTATGCTGACATTGAGTTTATACTTGATGAATTTTTCACTCCAAGTGAGAAAACAAGATTCATTAATGAAACTAGGAACAATGAAACTTTAGTAGATTGACCAAGGGATCACTCAGCAATAGACTTGAGTTCACATTCTAATATGAGAGAATTAATAAAGTGTAGGACAGATCTATTGGAGACAGTAAAAATTCATGGCAAAAGGCCAAATCAGTGGAATAAATTTGAACAGATGAGGCAGACTGAGGATGAGCACCCCGAGTTTGTTCTTAGACAGGTTGATTGAGAACTCTGAAAATCTCTAGGGACCAGGCAGTTGAAGCATTACCCCACATAAAGAGCCAATTCATAAAGGGAACTAGTGTGCCTCTTCAGGTGTATTTTAGGCAAAGTTGTCCACAATGGGAGGAGTCGTCACTGGAAGAAATAAGAAAACATGCCACATACATATATGAATCTAAACAGAAAGAACAGCAGATTAGACATGAACTGGACTCAGAGAAAGACAGGACAATTCAGGAGTTAAAACAGGAATTGAAGGAAACATGGAGAGACCAAGACAGAGAATTTAAAAATCATGCCTTACAAATCACCAAGAATAGAGAATTTAGACCAAAAAATACTTATTATAATCAGAAGTCCAACAATTCAGTTCCTAAATGTTTCTTGTGCAATAAGCCAGGTCATCTGATATGACAATGTAGATTCAGGAAACAAATTGATTTTAATAAGGATAGGACTGATAATTACAAGAAAATTTATGTCAACAGCAATTGGGCAAGCAAAGCTCAGAAGTCACAAGCTTGTTGTCAACAAGATTGTAAAAAATCAGATAAGCCATCTCTAGGTGAAATGGAAAAATATTTGAAATTAGGAGAAAGACTGAGAAGTACACAATGAAAGTTAACCTATAATACACACCAAACTAGAGAAAATACAAATAGAGAGAGCAAAAAGCTCAAAGGAAAGAATGAGGCTCAAATACTAATGATAGACATTGATGAGGGAAATCAATACACCACATTAGAGAAAAGATAAAAGTCCACTGCTGACATAGAGATGGAAAATGAATTGAGAGAATTGCATAGAGATATTTATGGGGATAAATCTTCTCTTGTGGAAAGCACTGAGTTTTCACAGACTTCAAAGGAAGAAGTGAAAGAGATTGACATATGCCTAGTTACAAGCAACTTTTACTTTGAACTAGACAGTCAGAGTAACATTGTTGCAAATAGCCAATCGCTAGCTATGTTGGACAATGTGAGAAGCTCAGGGGAAAGACTTGGTAACATTGCCAAGCCCCAAGACAAATGCTTTGCCAGGGAGAAAGAAGTAACTTTACTTAGTTTAGCACCCGATACCAAAATGGAGGACTAGAGAGAAACACTGTTTCAGACTCAAACCTCTAGCTCAGAGAGCATCATAACAATAGAAAAAGGGATACATTTCTGCCTAAACCCTGAGGCTAAGAATTTCAAGTCTAGAAACAATGCAGTGAGTGTGATTTCAAAGTGACCAGCAAGGGAAAAAATTTGAAAAAATGGAGAACACATTGAAATCGAGGCTCACAGAGGCAGGCCTACCCGTGAATTACCTATAGCTTAGAAAATACCACACACACAGGACTGAGACCTCAAGTCCTGGTGAGAGGGAAGGAAAATGCATCTAATCCTTTCCCTGGAACCATGAATGGAGACTTACAATGCCCTGGAGTGGAGGGACAAACTGACAAAATTCAAACTGTTGTCCAAGAGAAGCCATTTTGTACTCTAGGCACTGAAGACAAACATCCAGGAGGAAGGGGAGAATCAGATATCAAAGAGGAACTGCACATGGAGGCAGACATTTTACAGGAAGTCAATTCATCATTAGACTACAGTATATCTCCTAATAGAGAGGCATTAAATTCTGAAACCATTACTGCCCTGCCACTGAGAGAAGAGAAACAGATAATACCTTTACATAACAATAACAATAAAGAACCATTGATCACAATTCAAATCAATGATGAATATATAAATGGGATAATTGATATAGGAGCAGATATTAGTTGTTAAAAGAATCTCCCTAGAGATTGTGAGATGCTTGGATCAGTCATAGTAAAAGGATCATCAGGTATACCGAAACTGCACCAAAATTTCAGCCAAAAATGGTGAAGTTGGGACCCATAGAATTCGATCATCAATTCTTGTTATTATCATCATGTCCAAACAATTTAATAGGCAGAGATATCTTAAGTAAATTAGCCGCAACAATCTATTGTGAACCAAATGGGGAAATATATTTGCATTTTCCTAAAAGGTCATTGAAACATCATCCCAACCTGTGCTTAGATAGGATAGCAGAAGATCACACAATCTTAGTACTGGATCAAGACAACATCTATAAGATGTCAGATATGCTACCCATAGGGGTCTGGGCTGGTAGTTCGTCAGATGTGGGTAGCATCCTATCTGCTAAGCCAGTTAAGATAAAGATGAAAGGAAGAATGTCACCACCTGGGATTCCTCAATTTAAATTAAGCAAAGAGGCAGTGGCAGGAATAAGACCAATAATTCAAAGCCTATTAGATCAAGACATACTAGTACACGGATTTTCAGAATTTAATACTCCTATCTTACCAATAAAAAAGGCAAAGTTAGATGCTAATAGTAACACCCAGTGGAGAATGGTACAAGATACTAGGGCAATAAATTCAGATGTGGAACAAATCCATGTAGTTATTCCAAGTCCATCACAAATAATTGCTGGAATTACACCAAACTCGAAATGGTACACCATCATTGATCTTTCCAATGCATACTTTAGTATCCCAATCCACAAGGAAAGCCAAAGATTATTTGCTTTCACCTGGGAAAACAAGACATTATTATTGTCGCATTTGCCCCAGGGATTCATAAATAGTGGGAGTATCTTCTGTCAAATATTGCAAAAAGATCTTGAATCCATATCATTCATGGCCAGCAAATTGGTGCATTATGTAGATGACATCCTGCTAATGTCACCAACTGGGGATATCTGTCAAAGAGATAGCATTCATCTCATAGAACTGTATAGGAGAGGACACAAAATATCCAGAAATGAATTCCAGTGGGTGAAAGATAAAATTGAGTTTTTAGGTTTCACATTGCAAGGTGGAACTAGGAGCATATCCAAAAAGAGAATCAAAGATATACAAAGACTCAGTTATATAAGACCAAAAAGCAATTAAGAGCAATAATTGGCATGACCAGTTTCTGTAGACAGTGGATTCCTGGGTTTTCTCTAATATCAAAGCCTTTAACAGAGTTAACTAGGAAAGACATCAAAAAACCACTGAAGCTGACAAAGGAACACAAGTATGCCATTGAGAAGCTAAAGAGAGCAAATCTATCTTCTCCTGCATTAGGCATTCCAGATCACAACAAAATTTTTCACCTGTTTATCCATGAGGATAAAGGAATTGCCTGTGCAGTGCTCACACAATACTTAGGAAGCAGCTTGCGACCCATTGCATACTACAGTTCAACGCTCTATCCAGTTATCCAATGAATGGTTTCCTGTTTAAAGATTATTGCTACTGCAGCTCTGATGGTTAGGAAAAGTTCTAAGCTAGTCCTGGGAGGGGAGCTAAGGTTGTATTCCCAGTATCAACTTGAAACCACGCTGAGGAATGCAAATCTGCAAGCTTTTACATTGCAACGTCTCTCCCAGTACCAAGCAATTTTATTAACAAATGAGAACTTGACTTTCCATAAATGTAAAACCATTAATCCAGCAACTCTTATCCCTGAATTACCACTAGAAGGGGATGGCCTTCACAGTTATAGTGATACACTTGAAATGGTGCAAAAGGCTAGAGAAGATCTATCTGATATTCCTATGGAAGGAACTGACCTTACACTTTTCTGTGATGGCTCAAGTTACCAACAAGTTTCAGGAGCAGCAGTCACTACCCAAAATGAAACCCTAGGGTATGCAGCACTTGGGCCAAATATCTCAGCTCAAGGAGCAGAAATCTTTGCATTAACACAAGCTCTCCAAATTGCTAAGAACCAGGCTGTGAACATTTTTACAGACTCGAGATATGCATTTTCGGTTGTTCATGCATCTGGAGAAATTTGGAAGAAAAGAGGGTTCATAACTTCAAATGGGAAAGCAATAGGCTATAGGAAACTGATAAGTGAATTGTAAGAGGCCTTACAGTTACCAACAAAGTTATCTGTCATTCACTGCTGAGCACATCAAAAGTTAATGGGATGGGGGCAGCTGGGTAGCTCAGTGGAGTGAGAGTCAGGCCTAGAGACAGGAGGTCCTAGGTTCAAACCCAGCCTCAGCCACTTCCCAGCTGTGTGACCCTGGGCAAGTCGCTTGACCCCCATTGCCCACCCTTACCAATCTTCCACCTATGAGACAATGCACCGAAGTACAAGGGTTTAAAAAAAAAAAAGTTAATGGGACCAGTACAGGTAGGCAATTACAGAGCAGACATCAGTGCGAAGTTTGTAGCTAGATTTGGACGAAAAGCTATATTTCCTTAGCCTTAGTGGATAAAGATGAATTACTACAAGCTTACTCACAAAAGGAAGTGGAATATTGGCAGAAAAACCTTGGAGCCAATCTAGTGAATGGAGTATGGATGTCCATCTCTGGAAAACCATTTTTCCTGAAATTACTGCACCATACTGCTTGAGCACCAATTCACAGAAAAGGTAATTATGGAGTTTTAAGAATTGTGGATACAATTCGCAAAAGCTGGATCTCTATAGGCATGACAATGGAAGCCAAACGTATGTGTGACAGTTGTATAGTGCGCCAACAGTATAACAAGGCTATAATTAAGACCAAAGCCTATGGAGGAAAACCACTAGAGTTCACACCGTTTGAGTGCTTGCAAATAGATTATGTCACAATACCAAAATATCAAAAATATAGGTACATACTCATGATAGTAGACAAGCTAACAAAATGGCCAGAGGCATTTCCAGCCAAGAAAAATGATGCAGCTTTCGTAGCAAAGATGCTACTAAGGGAGATAATTTCAAGATTCTCTATTCCAGCAGTCATATCAACTGACTCTGGTAGTCACTTTGTAAACTCTATTCTAAAGCAAATCTATCAGGTGCTAGGAATTAAGAGACATCTATGTTCTATCTATCAACCTCAGTCATCAGGAGCTGTGGAATGAACTAATCAATCTTTGAAATCAATGATTGGGAAGCTGTGTACAGAAAGTCATCTTAAATGACTAGATGTCTTACCTATGGTGCTTTTCTACTTGAGAAGTCAGCCCAATAGTCAAACACGCTTGTCACCATTTGAACTATTATATGGTCAGCAACCAGGGTAGGAAAAGCTCCACAAGACACTAATTACCTATTACATCTAGGAATGGAGTGCAAAATCTATGAGTATGTCACTTTATTGAAAGAGAGATTAGATGAATTGCAAAAGTTATCCTTAATACAGCAAAGAGTTCCACTTGACTTTAGCCTACATGATTATCAACCTGGAGATAAAGTTTATATCAGAAATTTCACAAGAAGATCAGTGTTAGAACCAAAATGGTATGGACCACATAAAACAACCTTAGTTACACCTACCTCTGTAAAAATCAAGGGAAAAGGGGTAGGGTATCACTATACGCACTTAAAGACCTCAGGGAAGTCAAGACCTCATCCAAACATTAAGCCACAAAGCCTCAAACAGGAAAACACCAAGAAACAGATCAATATCAAGAACATGACACTCAAATCATTGATTTAGATCACACAAATGCCTCATTCACTCATAAAGATCAACAGTTAAACCTATCAGAAATCAGCAGTGGTGAAGAAGAGGAAACTGAATATTAGACTAAGCATTACATATATTACGTCAAAGACAAGTTCAAACACAAAATCTCATAAGAAGAAATTTTGGGGCAACACAAAATTTAACATGACATCACACAGTGACACATTGGTTCCTGATCCAGGGATTCTTCAATCAAGTTGACAACTGAAAAGATGGGTATCCAACAAAGGAGAAGAGAGATGAGATCCCGAAGATTCCAGAGTTCCAGAGACATCAGGACCAGTGCAAGGACAATAGGAGACATTGAACTACAGACTGTACCAAGACCTGAACTGTGACAACACCTGTGATTTGGATGTCATCACCGGGAGAATCACAAAGAGAGAAGATCAGCAAATGAAGATTAGGTTTGAATAGGTGCAAGGTTTTCACATTCACAAGGGAAATGCACAAACTAAAATGCATGCAACAGAACATAAGGTGATTGACAGAGAGATTCTGAAGAAGAAGGTGAGTATAAACCCAAACAGTAAATGTTAGGTCATGAGTCCAACACATAGTCACAGTAAAGTCACATTACATGTACATAATGTAAATAAATGTATATAGTTGAAAATAAACTACAGTGACCCAAATGAGCAAGAGAACTAAGATTACTTGCGAGGTCTAACATACTCATTTCATAGGAACATCACATAAAAACCTTATATATATGAAATATTTTTACTAACATGTATAGTATAAATCTACTAAGCCACAGGGAAAGAGTAGATGCAGGGAAGTTCAATTCTAGCTAGCATAGGGTCAGTGTAAAATAGTTATAAATGTTCAAATAGAATTGTTAAATTATGTTACACAAACATTGTATAGTGTTGTTTAGTTAGGGATGAAACTAATTGACTAACACATTAACTTTAGTGTAAGAATTACTGACAAACTAATCTTTCTAACCTTAGATTAGGGAATGGAAAATATTAGAATTTATTATGAATTAGGAATGTTATTTGAAGTTAGTATTAGAAATATAAACAAAGTTATTGTGAAATTTCATTAATTTAAAGAAACAACATAGATAATTATTCTTAAATGTTCTGATAATGTTTACATGTTATACTTATGTTCAAATGATGTGTTTATGAAAATGTCATATTCAAACCCCACACTTTCCCAGAAAAACCTATCCTAAACCACTGGTCATTAGCTCTAGGCTAGATAGACAGATAAGGCATTAGAATAGATAGGACTTATTATTTTTGGGAAGGGTAGTTAATGGGATAGAAACACATAGTTAAGAATAGTATAGAGTAGAGATCATCCATGGACAAGATCAGCTGGAAATTTACAGGTTGAAATTTCCAAAAACAAAAGGGCACTCATGTTATATTGAAACACTGGGAGCTGAGAGTCCTACTGTTGACTGACAGGTGAAGACTGTTGGAACTCAGAATGTTTGCAGAGGCCATGAGGACAGGGGAGAAAGCAGTTGGCCAGGGGGGTATAAATACACTGGCAGCACCTGACAGGGGGTTCTTTTCCTTTGGACCTGGGATCTGTAGACCCTGGTCTATTGGGATCTGAGGCTTGCTTGGCTCAACCTGTCAAGGATTCCTGTCTGGAGAGGTTTGGGGTTAAGATGGCAGCAGAGTAAAGCTGCTTGACCTCTCCTAACCAAGGCATATAAAACTCCTCAGGGGGACATAAAAACAAATCCAGATGAATGAAGGGACCCCACAACAGGGCTTAGCATTGAAGGTGCTTGGAATAGGGGCATTTCCACGCTATAAAGGGGTGAAACAGCTCTCACTGGAGCGTGAGCTGAGCAACCCCCTCCGCCACCCCCCACACCACCTACAGTGCCAAAGCCAGCACACAGGAGTTGAAGCAGGTTTGGGGCACCCATTAAGTCATTCACAGCTCCATGACCTGTTCCTGAGAGGAGCAAGACATAGGAACCCAAGAAGCTAAGGAACGCACGAGGACTTTGAACACAGACTGTGAGTGCAGGAGCGGGTAAAGACATTGCTGTAGGCGAGGACAAGGATCTTGACCACAGGCTTGGATGTCTATTGGGGACCCTGTGCAGATGGGAGCACAGCTGTGGAAGCAGCGCCCTGAGACTGTTGAGGGAGCCTCTGGCAGAGGGGCAGGCGGGGGACCACCAGGAGGCTTGACACCAAGAACAATGAGACCTGAGACCTCGGGAGCCTAGAGAGCGCAGACAGACCCTAAGTGTAAAGATAAAGCTGAGAAGGCGCAGGTCTAACAACAGCAAGCCAAAATTGGAAACCCCAGAAGAGAAAGATCATCAAGAAGAAATCTGTAACATTCAACAACTTTTACACAGAGAAAATCCAGACAACAGAGCCAACAGCAGAGAACAAACAAGTAATCATATCCAAACCTTCCCAAAATAATGAAAACTGGTCACAAGCTACTGAAGAGTTAAAATCTGAGATGATGAGAAAGATGAAAGAGATCTGGCAAGAAAATAACAGTTTAAAAGGCAGAATTTTGCAATTTGAAAGTGAGGCTCAGAAATCAAATGAACTGATAAGCAAATTGAACAACAGAAACGACCAGATTAAAAAGGAAAACCAAAAGATTATAGCCCAAAACCAAAAGATTATAACCGAAAACCAGTCCCTAAAGGCTAGAATTGAGCAGTTAGAAGCTAATGATCTCTCAAGATAGCAAGAACAAATAAAACAAAGACAAAAGACTGATAAAATAGAAGGAAACATGAAATATTTCAATGAGAAAGTGACAGACCAAAAAAACCTGTCTAGAATAGACAATCTGAAAATCATTGGTCTTCCTGAAAAAGCAGAAATTAATAGAAATTTGAGCTCCATACTAAAAGAAATTATTCAGCAAAATTGCCCTGAAGTTCTACAACTAGAGGGCAATATAGACATTGAAAGGATCCATAGATCACCCTCTACACTAGACCCCGAAAAGACAACCCCCAGGGGTATAATAGCCAAATTCAAGAACTTCCAAGTAAAAGAAAAAATCTTACAAGAAGCCAGAAAGAGACAATTCAAATATCAAGGAGCACCAATCAGGATCACACAGGATCTAGCAGCATCCACACTAAAAGACCACAAGGCTTGGAATATGATATTCAGAAAGGCAAGAGAACTGAGTCCTCAACCACGGATTACCTACCCATCCAAACTAAATATATACTTCCAGGGGAAAGTTTGGGCATTCAATAAGATAGAAGATTTCCAAGTATTTGCACAGAAAAGACCAGGACTAAATGGAAAGTTTGATATCCAACCGCAAAAATCAAGAGAAACATGAAAAGGTAAATAAGAAACAGAGGGGAAAGAGAGAAAGCTCATATTTTTAAAATTTTCCCCTTTAAGGGCTTCAATAAGATCTAAATATCTGTATTCCTATGTGGAGAAATGTTATGTATAATTCTCTGTAGTGAACTCTATTCACTATTATAGTATTCACTATTATAGTAATCAGAAGAATAATACATAGTGAGAGGTTGGAATACTCAATGGTCTAAGATGATATGGGGGGTGGGAAAGAGAGGGGTGAATAGTAGGGGACACCAAGAGAAACTTGAATGAATAAGAAAAATAGAATATTCTATTACACACAAAGAAGGCATGGGAAGGGAGGGGATGAATACTATTATAAGAAGGAAAGGAAGAGAGCATTAAGAGGTAATATTTAAACTTTATTCTCAGTGTAATTAACCCTGAGAGGAAAGAGTAGCTATATCCATTGGGATAAAAAACTCTAACTCTACTGAGAAAGCCAGAAAGGATAAACCAAGGGGGACAGGGGAGTGGGGAAGTCAAAAAAGGGAGAGGAGATGAAGGGGGAGGGAATTCATTAGGCCTTTAAAAATAAAAATAGGGGAATAATAAGGGAGGGGCTAGAAGGGAAGTTAATCAGGGGAGGGGATAAGGGTAACCTGCTTATAGTAAACCACTGGTTTAAAAGGAAATAGTATAAGAAGAAGGGGTAGAGCTAGGGGAGGATACAAAAATGTCAGTGAATGCACAACTGATAATTATAACTCTGAATGTGAATGGGATGAACTCGTTCATAAAATGGAAGCAAACAGCAGAGTGGATTAGAAACCTAAATCCTACCATGTGTTGTCTACAAGAAACACATATGAGGAGGGTGGACGTACACAAGTTTAAGGTCAAGGGCTTGAGCAAAATCTTTTGGACTTCAAATGAGAAAAAGAAGGCAGGAGTGGAGATCATGATTTCTGAAAAAAACAAAGTAAAATTAGATATGATTAAAAAAGACAGGTAAGGTCATTACATTCTGATAAAAAGCAGTATAGACAATGAGGAAATAATATTGCTCAATATGTATGCACCAAGTGGCATAGTATCCAAATTCATAAAGAAGAAACTGGCAAGAGCTCAAGAAGGAAATAGATAGTTAAAACCAAAATAGTGGGAGATCTAAATATTCCTCTTTCAGATCTAGATAAATCAAACCAAAAAATAAATAAGAAAGAGGTAAGAGAGATGAATGAAGTCCTATAAAAATTAGATTTAATTGATATGTAGAGAAAAATAAATAGGGACAAAAATGAATACTCCTTCTTTTCAGCTGCACATGGTACATTCACAAAGATTGACCATGTAATAGGGCATAGAAACAATGCAAACAAATGCAAAAGAGCAGAAATAATAAATGTAACCTTCTGACATCATAATGTAATAAAAATAACAATTAGTAAGGGAACCTGGACAGGCAAATCAAAAACTAATTGGAAATTAAATGATATGATTCTCCAAAACCAATTTGTCAAAGAAGAAATCATAGAAACAATCAACAATTTCATTGAAGGGAATGACAATGATGAGACTTCCTACCAAACTCTGTGGGATGCAGCCAAGGCAGTACTCAGGGGGAAATTTATATCCTTGAGTTCATATATTAACAAATTAGGGAGGGCAGAGATTAATGAATTGGGTATGCAACTTAAAAAACTTGAAAGCGAGCAAATTAAAAATTCCCAGATGAAAACTAAATTAGAAATACTAAAAATCAAGGGAGAAATCAATAAAATCGAAAGTAAAAGAACTATTGCATTAATAAAAAAAGACTAGAAGCTGGTATTTTGAAAAATCAGATAAAATAGACAAAGTACTGGTCAATCTAATTAAAAAAAGGAAAGAAGAAAACCAAATTGACAGTATCAAAGATGAAAATGGAGACCTCACCTCTAATGAAGGGGAAATTAAGGCAATCATTAAAAACTATTTTGCCCAATTATATGGCAATAAATATAACAATTTAGGAGATATGGATGAATATTTACACAAATATAAATTGCTTAGATTAACAGCAGAAGAAATAGAATACTTAAATAATCCCATATCAGAAAAAGAAATTGAACAAGCCTTCAAAGAACTCCCTAAGAAAAAATCACCATGGGCCTGATGGATTCACAAGTGAATTCTGTCAGACATTCAAAGAGCAACTAATCCCAATACTATACAAATTATTTGATATGATAAACAAAGAAGGAGTCCTACCAAATTCCTTTTATGACATAAATATGGTACTGATTCCAAAGCCAGGGAGATCAAAAACAGAGAAAGAAAACTACAGACCAATCTCCCTAATGAACATAGATGCAAAAATCTTAAATAGAATACTAGCAAAGAGACTCCAGCAAGTAATCAAGAGGATCATCCACTATGATCAGGTGGGATTTATACTAGGAATGCAAGGATGGTTCAACATTAGGAAAACCATCCACATAATTGACTATATCAACAATCTAACAAACAAAAATCACATGATTATGTCAATAGATGCTGAAAAAGCCTTTGACAAAATACAACATCGATTCCTATTGAAAACACTGAAAAGTATAGGAATAGAAGGACCTTTCCTAAAAATAATAAACAGTATATATCTAAAACCATCAAAAAGCATCATATACAATGGGGATAAATTAGAAGCCTTTCCAATAAGATCAGGAGTGAGACAAGGATGCCCATTATCACCTCTATTATTCAACATAGTACTAGAAACACTAGCAGTAGTAATTAGAGAAGAAAAAGAAATTGAAGGTATCAAAACAGGCAAGGAGGAGACTAAGCTATCACTCTTTGCAGATGATATGATGGTCTACTTAAAAAATCCTAGAGAATCAACTAAGAATCTTGTGGAAATGATCAACAACTTTATTAAAGTTGCAGGATACAAAATAAATGCACATAAATCATCAGCATTTCTATATATTTCAAATACATCACAGTAGCTATTGGTAGAACAAGAAACACCATTTAAAATCACCCTAGACCATATAAAATACTTAGGAATCTATCTACCAAAGCAAACTCAGGAATTATACGAAAACAACTACAAAACACTTCCCAAACAAATAAAACTAGATCTAAACAATTGGAAAACCATTGATTGCTCATGGGTAGGATGAGCTAACATAATAAAAATGATCATTCTACCAAATTAATTTACCTATTTAGCGCCATACCTATCAAACTACCAAAAAAATTCTTTACTGAATTAGGAAAAACTATAACAAAGTTCATTTGGAATAACAAAAGATCAAGAATATCAAGGGAAATAATGGGAAAAAATGTGAAGGAAGGGGCCCTAGCAGTACCAGATATAAAACTATAATATAAAACAGCAGTCATCAAAACAATGTGGTACTGGGGGCAGCTGGGTAGCTCAGTGGATTGAGAGCCAGGCTTAGAGACGGGAGGTCCTGGGTTCAAATGTGACCCTTCCCAGCTTTGTGACCCTGGGCAAGTCACTTGACCCCCCTTGCCTTCTCTTACCACTCTTCTGCCTTGGAGCCAATACACACTATTGGCTCCAAGATGGAAGGTAAGGGTTTAAAAAAAATATGGTACTGGCTAAGAGCCAGAAGGGAGGGTCAGTGGAATAGACTTAGGGTAAATGACATCAGCAAGACAGTGTATGATAAACCCAAAGAGCTCAACTTTTGGGACATGAATTCACTATTTGACAAAAACTGCTGGGAAATTTGGAAAACAATATGGGAGAGATTAGGTTTAGATCAACCTCTCACACCCTACACCAAGATGAATTCAGAATGGGTGAATGACTTGAATATAAAGAGGGAATCTATAAATAAGTTAAGTGAACATAGAGTAGTTTACTTGTCAGATCTCTTGGAAAGGAAAGATTTTTAAAACCAAGCAAGAGTTAGAGAAAATTACAAAATGTAAATTCAATGGTTTTGATTATATTAAACTAAAAAGCTTTATTACACACAAATACAATGTAGCCAAAAATCAGAAGGGAAACAACAAATTGGGAAAAAAATCTTTATAACAAAAAACTCTGACAGGGGTCTAATTACTCAAATATACAAGGAGTTATATCAATTGTATAAAAAAAGATTAGTTTAGGGTTTCCTATTCCTCTTCTCATTTCCTAAACATTCCTTCCTTGCCAAATATATATAAAACTCTTCAAGTACCTTCCTGGAGTGGTTGTTTCATCACTTCTCTGGGAAGGGAGCAAAAGCAGTCAGATAAAAGTGTCCAAGGCTAATAGAGCCCAATATCCACCATTAATCAACCCCAGGTGGGATCTGAAAGGGATACCCATCCACTGACCTGACGAATCCTGTGCCTGGGTACTGTTATAAAAGAGTGAGGTGTTACAACATCTAGCTAGGTGGCAAGACTCAGGTGATCTTGCACTAGCCACATATCTGAACTACCACTACTGTCACCCAATTAAGAGTGGTAGTATCCAGTTTACCCTCTCTTTATTTATAACACCAGCCAGCCTAGGATTTCTTTCAGAACCTGAGTACGAAATGATTAGTATGGCCAGCTTGATTAACAGAACCATTGTCATACTGGGGTGCTCTGGGGTGCTACTATATGGGATTTGGCAAGCTTGTACTACCTCATAGCTAGTAACTATTCCCCAATTTTGCATGCAAATGATTGAAGTCTATGATACAAGTGGTTGACTATATCTTTGGCTGAAGCTCTTGCATATATGCCATTGGGGATGGCCATGGCTGTAACATTTTATGGGGCCCTGTTGATATTGAGGAAAGTTCTAACATATACATATGGAAAGACAGAGATAACAAACCAGGCTTTGGAACAGTTAGTAGAGCAAATGAAGACCCTCATAGAGATAAACCAAATCAGAGAAGGAAAGGATCTAGATGCAAAACTATTATGTACCTACAAATTATTGAAGATACAGTTACACCAAGAAAGCGGGGAGATAGTAAGCAAAAGGCCACAGATAAGAACACCAAAGAACAACAGGCTGCAGGGGCTGAAGCTGCTCCTGTAACAATACTCCCCATAACTGATAGAACAGTGGTTCAACCTGACTCAGGCATAATTCACGTTAAGGGATACAAACTTTCTCAGGGTGTGATCTGGAAATCTTAAAAAAGGATGTTCCCTCAGTTCTACACAAATACCCATAAGTCGATAAAAGAATATAAAAGGGACATATGATTATACAACCCCACATTTGAAGATGTGGAACTGCTTTCATCAGAGTTATACACCACTAGTGAAAAGGTCAAGTTCATAACCAAGACTAGGAGCAACCCCAACCTAACCTCATGGCTTGAGCAGCACCAAGATTTAGAACTCTCCTCCCATGCCAATATGGCTTATCTCAAAAGATATAGAGAGGGTTTGGCTGAAGCTATGAGGCTCCATGCAAAGCATTCAAATGCATGAGGGTCCTTTGAGAAATTAAGGCAAGGGGAAGAACACCCAAGCCTATATTTAGACAGGCTCTTAGAGGCAGGAGAAACTATTCTTGGATTCAGGGTCATGACTGCTAAAGATAACATCAAGCATGTCAGGTGTCAGTCGTAAAAGGCAATGTAAACCACATCCAGTCCTATTTCAAATTGCATTGCCCAGAATGTGAGACCGTGCCCATTGAGGAACTGAGAAAGACAGCAGCATATGTGGATGAGTCCAGGGATAATGAGTCTAAGCAATCAAAAGCCTCAGAAAAGTATAAGGAGATTAAAGAACTAAAAAGACAGCTAAAGGAGGCACAAAAGGCCAAGGAGATAGAGGAAATTAAGAACATGGCTCTGATGTCCAGCAATCAGAGGAGCCAGAGTAGGCCTAGCCAATCCTCCTATAATAACAATAATAACAACTCTGTCAAATGCTGTTTCCTTTGTTCAAAACTTGGGCATATTGTTAAGAACTGTAGATTTAAGTCTTAGATAAATTTTGGCAATAGGAACAACAATAACAATAGGAGACACGGCTACTGTAATTCTATGTATAACAGCAATAAAAACAATAAAAACAGGGATAACACCAGATATAGTGACAAAGCAAAGGCCAGATGTTGTGACTATAACTGTGCTAGATTCAGTAATTCCCCTAGTTTCTCTAAAATGGAGGAATATGTGTCCCAAGGAGTAGGACCACATACCAACTTATGAATCAATGAAACAGCCTTAGTTGTTGCAAGGACAAATAAGGGCAATGGCAATGATAAAGCAGAGGAAAGTGGGAAAGAAAATATGGGTGGAAGAGAAACCATAAATTATGGGTTGGTGGATGTAACACAAAGTTACAAAGAAATAACTGAGGAGGAGTTGCAAATGGAGGAGGATATAATAGAAATAAAGGAGAGAATGTATGGAAAAGGAAACAGTGATTTGGGGAATGATGAAAGAAAACCAGGCACATCTGCACAAGTTCTTTATTCAAGCTTGAAGGAAATAGCATTCATTAATTCTCACTATTAAGGGGAAAGAAGCATTATTGTGTAGAAGATTGTGGATCATTTAAAACAGTCAGTAGTACAGCAAGGCCAAACAACAGGGTCAATGGTTTTATACAGGTGTTCTAATGGGGATCTCTTAGAAACAGACAGTGTCAACAAGGGAGATGAGCTCCTGCAGAGTGTTGAGAAGGAAAGTGCTAAATTCTTTGACACTGGCACAACCTCTTCTCTATCACCAGCTAGGGAAGCTGAAAGGGAAGGTGGAAAATCTAGTTGCTACAGTTCTAAAGGGACTTTACAGCTGGATACTGATGCTAGGGAACTTTTACCAAGCCTAGCAATTCAGGGAAAGTTGCATCAAGATGTAGCACACTTTCAAGCCTGTGATACTCCAAAGAGAGCTGCCTTTGGAGTAAATTCTGAGTTAGTTCATTTAAAGGAATTCAATTCCATAAATGTCAGTACCCAAGTGAGAAACAAAATAATACAATAGGAACAGAGAAAGACTCTATAACACTGACTTTGTTTCCTATGCAAAGTACACCTGCTGTTAATTTTCCCGATACTGACAGAGTCTAGAAGTCAGATACAAGAAAAGGCATAGACTCACAGGGTTGGGATGTAGTCATGAGCCAACAACACATTCCCAATTCTGAAGAATTTCCTTTAATGCAAAGAATTACCTTTCCTGAATCTAACAGAGTATCTTCTACCTTCTATCTATATATCTTTCTATATGTATGTATGAATATGTGTATATATATATGTATATATATATACATATACATGTATCTTACATGTACATTATTTGCATGGTTTCTCCTCTATTTTTGAGTTTGAGTTCCTGGAGAATAAAGGATGCATTTTTGCCTTTCTGTCTCTGCTATTCAGTAAAGTTCCTTAACATTACCACCAACACAGTAACAAGTACTCCTGGGATTCAAACCCATGCCTCCATATACTTAAATAGTGCTTCTTACACTAAAATTCTAAAATTCTAGCCTAGATTCTATGGTAACCTCGAATGTGGATTTCTCTTTTTCCCCAATTTTTCTCTCTCTCATTCATATATATATATAACATCTCTTGAGCAGAGCCACAAAGGGTATAAATATAAATGATTCCATCAAAAGTTAGAAGTTGTTTAAATTGATTATGAAATAGCTTTAAATCTGTTACCATAAATTTGATACCAGGAATAGTTTGGGTTAAGGGTCTTAATTCACTAAGAAAATTAGGGCTGTTTGAATTCATATAACAGTTGCTTCTCTTCCTATATCATTGTCTATTTGTAGAAAGCTATATTCATTTGAAGAGGGAGGCTCCTTAATAGATATCATGACATCATCAAAATCCATTGTTATATCTTTAACTTTAATAGCCATTTTGAAACCATGCGTTTCTGATAATATGTATCAATTGTACATAGAGCAAATACATCATCTCTTTGATAGTAATCATTCTGATCAATTATTTACTTTTGCAAATAATATTATTAGTGTCCATAGCCCAGATACTCGTAATTAGGGTGTTATATATTGTATTGGATGCCCAATTCTGAACCTCAGAGACTGTATAAGCTCAGGATAAGCCTATGTTCTGCTGACCTTGTTCCATTCCCAGCAATTTTATTTTTATAACAACTTCATTGCATATCCCATGATTTCCCCAAAATATTGTCCAGAAGAACAATACCAGAGAAACTTACTATAAAATCAAGATCTCAAAACTAGAATATTAGTACCTACTTCAGGTAAAAAATTCTTAAGGGTTTATTATTTATAAAACATGATAGGATATGTTAATGTTGTAAAGTAGCTTAATTCCAGTAAAACTTCTATTAAAGTGCAGGGAATTATACCACAAGCCAAGGATTTGGCAAACCAGTTATAGTGTCTAATATTAGTAGCATTGTGACTACTGCTCAATATACTATTTTAATGGTTTCATTCAAAGATTTGAAAATTGTATATGATGCATTGTTTCTACTTCATCATTCCTGGACATTTTCCTGAAAAATCAGATTACAACAATTCAATTCATAGTTCCCCAAGTATTTGGTGCTTATCAGGAAGAAAAGTGATCTCCAAAATTATTAACATCATCCGATTAGTGGGGTACTGTTGTGGAAATTTTTATCTCACCACTCTGATATGGACAATTTAGATGAATAAAGAGAAAAAGCCAAATTTCTCCAAGTCAAGGTAGAATTTTAGAGTTTATTGGAAGAGGGCCAAGTCTCCCAGATAAACCCGGAATCTCGAACATGTTACATAGTTGGACCCCAGCGAGAGACAAAGCCAGGCAGCATAGACCTGGTTTATATAGAGAGTGAATATTTCCAAACAAGATTGATGACTTATACAGCATTATGTAGATCTTCTTTAGAAACCATTACCCAACTACACAGCTGGCTGGTTATTTCATATAGGAAATATCCATATTAGTCTTAAGGTCAAATCACAAGACAACACTTTTATAAGAAATACTTATGACCATTATCTCAGGGCTCATCTGATCTGTTGGATGGATGGTTATTTTTAAATAGGAAAGGGTCAGCATTCTTGCACCATATCAGGACATGATGCAACATTCTGGGACCTTGAACTCATATGGTAAGCATCTCATGATAGAAGGGAAATATGACTTAGGTAGGGGTTGGAAACTCCCTTAGAAGCAGTTTTATGCTTTAGTTAGAGATCCTCATGAACTCATGAATTCTACTAATTGTAATTAAGATTATAATGGAATTATACTAATCACTTTAGAATCACCATATTGATTAGGTTTAAACTTATCACTATCACTAAAATCCAATCAAGTATAAGGGGGTAGGGACCTTTCTTCCTGACAGTACAGACAGTTCTTTTTTTATCTTGTTTTATGATAAATGTTCCATTGCATAGAAAATTCTATGTAAAGTAATTTTTACCTAATAAGAATATGCCCCAACATATCCACTTCACTTAGCTTATATAACAAATGAATATACAAAATACTTGTAATAAAGTCATAAAATGTATTAAAAATCAGACATTTTTACCATACCATAAAACAGAATTATGAAATCAAAGGTAAATTTGTTGAAAAAAGAATACATAGTGCTATAGAGTTATATCAATATTCAGTATGTTGCCCCTTCCAGAGCAACTGCATTTAATCATTATAATTAGTGGTTTGCTGTGCAAATTTTTTTCATGAATCTTTTGAGAAATGTTTGTACCATGGCTCAATATCTGTATCTATATCATCTATATCTATATATATACATATGAATAAACAATATTTTCAATTAGTCTTTTAATTTTTAAAAATTTTGAAGTATGTATATCTATCTTTTCAATACAAAAAAAAAATAAATTCAAGTGATGAGATGCTTCTGCCAACTACTTTGTTGTGAATCTTTTTGTTTCCACCTCAGTTCTGAATCTTCACTTTCTTCAACAATCTTTGCAGCTACCAGCTCAATTAGATAGATTCTCAATCAATAATCCTTCTCTGTGAGATTCAGTAAACTCCTTCCCACTGTTTTCATCATCTTGTGCTAATTTTCCAATCTTGATACTTCTTCAAACTTTATATCTTTGTCAAATGCACAAAAATCAGATCAAACTGGGCATACTTTCCCTCAGACATTCTTCACACAGGTTTTTGTTATATAGGTAAATATTATAGGGTTTCCAGAAATCTCAAAAGTAAATATTTATCTGCATCCAAAGCTATAGTTGCCTAGAGCAAATAGGGTGTTATGGTTAAATTAAGGACTTCAACAAAGTAAGGAGGGCAGTTTAACAGAAACTTTGTTTAATCTAAGAAAGAAGATAGAAAAGAGTAAAGAGATTATAAACTTATACCTTATAAATATACCTAAAATTCCTAATAACTACCTACAATTTCCTAAAATATCTCTAACTGTTGTCTCAGGACAGGTTCTTTTGCCTGGCACAAGAACAGGTTTTAATTTACATGTCACGTTAAACATGAGCAGGAGAGTAACTCAATTTTTCAAAGCGTTTTGCCACAATATAGTTGTTTTCTTGTTTTTTTCCTCCACAAAGCTATAGGCTTAAGATCATTCCATGATGATAGTTTAATCTATATCAAAGATTTGCTCTGGCAAGTAGGAACCTTAATCGATTTTTCTGGAAGAACTCTGAGAAGTTCGTTGCTGCTTCAATATCTGTACTATCAACCTTTCCTAACATTTGCATGTTATAAAATCCTGCATGATTTTCAAATCATGCAAACCAACCACTACTAGCTGAAAATATTTGTATTCCTTCAGTGTCTTTTACCTCTGAATCTTCAAATTGGCTTCAAAGTTGAGCTGGAATTGTCATTAAGCCTAAATTAATACTCTTCTCAGCCTTGTCTTTTATTCATATAATTATCTCTAGAAATAACACCTTCTCTTTCTTTTGACAAATGCCAATTTCTGGTACTCCTTTTCCTAGCAGCATCCTTTACTATAGTGTTGAAAAAGGACATCTATGATAATTTTTCTTCCACATTTTCTAATTAATTTCCATTTCTCTGTCTATTGGCTTACACTTAAGAAATGGTTCATTTTTTTCCCCCAAGAATACATTTGCCACCAGCTATAGTGAAAATAAGGTTCACCATTGAACACAGGGAGAGACACAGTATCATGACTGTAGATATATGAGAATATAGAAATGTTTCTCAATTTTCTATTACTATGTCCAATTGCTTACCATATCAATTGGGAGGATTGAAGGGGAGAGAAGGAGAGAATTTGAGACATTTTTTTTTTAATGTTAGAAACTGTGAACTAAAAGATTTGATTTGTATTAACACGTCAATATCCTGAACAATACCTTTTGTGATGTAGGGAAGGTAGAGAAGGTCTGGTACAATTTTGGATGGGATTTATGATGTAGATATGAAAATAAATGTATAAGAAATCTGTGATTTCATTTATCAATATTTTTCTTTGTACATAGAAATGCTTATTTTATTTGGTTTTGTAAAATTTGGAATAAAAATATTTTTAAATGTTGGAAACCTAGAAATGAAATTGTAGAAATTATTTTTTTAAAGTACATTATGGGACAGCTGGGTAGCTCAGTGGATTGAGAGCCAGGCCTAGAGACAGGAGGTCCCTAAGTTCAAATCTGACCTCAGACACTTCCCAGCTGTGTGACCCTGGGCAAATCACTTGACCCCCATTGCCCACCCTTACCACTCTTTCACCTAGGAGCTAATACACAGAAGTTAAGGGTTTAAAAAAATACATTATATCTCCTTTTTATTTAATATTTTTAATGTTTCTATTGATGTCATTTTTATGTCATCATAGTTTCATTCCATATCCTTCCTGCTTCTCCTCACAGATTGCTATGTTATTTAATACAGAATATTTTTAAACAAAGAGGAAACAAATGAACCTAATCAATACCATGGAAAAATTATGAAAATATATATAAAGTCCAAGAATTTTTCACCTGGATGGGGTAGTAAGGTCTTCATGTATGTTCATATAAATATATATATGTATATTGACTAAAATTTTCAAACCTTCACTTTTAATTTTTTGTAGCATTTTCTTTGCATTCACATTGTTATCATTAGATATATTATTTTCTTCACTCTGCTTAATTCATTTTGCATCAGTTCATGTAAGTTTCCCATGGTTCTCTAAATTGATTTTTAATCTAATCATTCCAATATATTAATATACAACCATTTGTTTAACTGTTCTCCAATCAATACACTTTGTTGTTTCTAATTATTTGTTATCCCAAAGAGGGTGGCAACAATTATTTTGGGGGTTATGAAAAATTATCTGTGGGGTCTTTTAAATTTTGTCTCATTTATTTTTTCAATTATGTATAATGTATATACAAAAATGTATAAACTATTTTAACAATGTTATCTGACATTTGTAATCAAGATTTTCCCTTTCTCTACATGCCCTCTTCCCCACTTTATGAAATGGAAAATAGTTTCATATATGTTATACCGGTGCTGTCACGTAATACAGATTTCCATATTCCTCATGCTGTGAAAGAAGACACATATCAACATGCAAGAAAAACTCATTACGGAAAGTAAAATTGGTATGTTTTGATTGTTTTCAAGCTCTGAGAGTTCCTTCTATTGTTGTGAATAACATTCTTCATGAGGCTTTTGGGGTAATCTTAGAACCTTGCATTGCTCATAATAGTTTAGTTCTTCACAGTTGATCATTGTACAATATTTCTGTTGTTGTTTACAATGAGCTCCTGATTTTCTCACTTGAATTCATTTAATTTCATATGTCTTTCCTAAATTTTTTTAATTCATCCTCATTTCTCATGGTATAATAGTATTCCGTTAAAACTATATACTAAAACTTGTACATTCATTCTCCAATTTATGAATATTCCCTCAGTTTCCAATTCTTTGCTCCTAGAAAAAGAACCAGCTTTATTTTATAGTCCTTAGATCATGGTTCCATGTTTCTCTCCAGAATAGTTGTATGGTTCATATGACTATAGATAATTTTAATTTCTTTATCTGTGAACTTCCTATTCATATCATTTGACCATTCTTCAGTCAAGGAATAAATTGTATTCTCATAAATTTGACTCAGTTCTCTACATATCTGTGAAATGAGACCTTTGTTAGAGATACTTACTGTAGTTTTCCCCCAATTCCCCCCCCCTTATCTTGGTTATATTAGTTTTGTTCTTTTCTAATTTTAATTTAATATGATCAAAATTGTAGATTTCACTTGGTCACAAGTTTTTCCCTTATTCATAAATCTGAGAGATAAATTATTCCATGTTCCTCTAATTTGTTTATGATATTACATGTTGTTTCTAGATCCATTTTGAATTTATCTTTGTAGATGTGATGAGATGTTAATCTATGCCTAATTTCTGTTATATTGTTTTCCATTTTTTTTAAAGCAGTTTTGTTCAAATAATGAGTTCCCCTCCAGAGCTCTGATCTTTTGATTCATCATCAGAATAATATGGTTATTTTATACTGTGCATTGATTACCTAACCTATTCAATTTTATTTACTCTCCTTTTTCTTAGCCAGGACCATATTGTTTTGATGATTACTATTTTATAACAATTTGTATTGTATGATTTGAAAAAAAAATTCATATTTTTCATTATCTAGAGATTCTTGATGTTTTATTCTTCCAGATGGATTTTACAATGTTTTATAGGTCTATGGAATAATATTTGGGTAGTTTGCTTGCTATTGCAGAGAAAAGGTAAATTGAATTATGGAAAATTGTCATTTCTACTATGTTGCCTTGACCTATCCATGAGCAACTAATGTTTTTCCAATTGTTTTTGTCCAACTGTGTGAAAAGTTATCGTGATTATGTTCATATAATTGCTAGATTTGTTTTGTTAGTTATTTTAATTAGAATTTTTCTTTTTATTATTTTCTGCAGGACTTTGTGGTAAATACAAATGTTGAAGATTTAAGTGACTTCATTTTATATCCTGCCACTTTGCTAAAGTCATTTTAGTTTATTTTGGTAGAATATCTGAGGGTCATGCTGTATTCTATCATATCTGCAAAGGATAATATTTTTATTTTAAATTTATTCTTTTTCTAACTTTTTTAGTTGCACAGCCAATTCACTGATTTACTTTTTTCTATATTTTATTGATGCAAGCATGTAGAGATTAAAATTCTCCATTAAATAAATTGGTGCAATGTTTTCTCATTGTTAATCTTTTTAATGAAATTATTTATTACTATGATTTTTTCTTTGACCCATTCATTCTTTTAAGATAAGATTACTGAGTTTAAAATTAATTTTTAGTTTTTCTGCTGTCTGTTTTAATGGCGATTTCATCCCTTTACATTCACAGTTATGATTACAAATTGTATTTCATCCATCTCATTTTACTCACTTATCCTTCTTTCAGCCTTTCCCAGTCAAAAAAATGTTTTACTCCCTACTACTGCCTCCCCTGGTCCCCAAATTTGCCTTCTTTGTTCTCCATCTCCTCTCTTCTCTTATTCTTTCTCCCTTCCTACTTCCCAATAGGGTAAGGTAAACTTCTATAAATGACTTGAGTGTGGGTGTTATTCACATTTTAAGCTATTCTGATGAGAGTAAGGTTCAAGCACTACTCATCATACTGTTCATCAACAATTCCATAGTATTGATTCTTATGTGCCTATTCATATGATATAATTTACCCTGCTCTATCTCTCCTTTTCTTTTCTCAGTTTTCTCCCATACTCATTTATGACATTCCATCCTACTCAAAATCTCTCTCTCTCTCTCTCTCTCTCTCTCTCTCTCTCTATATATATATATATATATATA